>NC_059440.1:7396813-7459313 GCF_021028975.2 Sphaerodactylus townsendi | reverse complement strand
AATTCCCATCAGCATGAACTACAATTCCCATCAGCCCCTGCCAGCATGGCCAGTTGTGAAAGTGGCAGAGGCTGATGGGAATTGTAGTCCATGAACATCTGGAGTGCCATAGGTTTGCCACCACTGGGGTTTACCAAGCTATGTCCTGGTGGTAGCAGTTACACTAAAGAACAACTCAGGAAGGAAAATGGAAAAAGCCCTGTAAAGGAGCTAAAAGCGATATACAGAAGCAAGCTGCCCCGCACCATTCTGGAAGTAGACCCAAGTTGTTCCCCCTGGGGGGGTAAGGGTAGAGCATCCAGACAAACGTTCCCCCTGGAGCCACTCGAAGTCCTGTCCTTTTAAACTAGGGAAAAACAAATTTTGCTTTTTCTCCAGCTGACACAGCCCCTGGAATACCAGGAATAATGTTTAGGAATGAGCATGACATCAGGCAGACATTCCCTTTAATCCAGGGGGAGGGTTTCCTATGTTCCCTGCAAGCGGAAATCCCTGTCTCAGACCACTGATACTAATTGCAGAGGGATGAAGGGAAGGGTAGAAATTTACCTCGGTATCGCCCACTCGGACTGGCAGGTGCTAGCCGAGGAAAAGGCCTTTCCAGCACCCAAGATACCTTAATGGGAAGTTTGCAGGCAGGGTTGAAAAGCTTGGATTTTGAGAAAGTGTAGATATTAGCAGCTTCTGGGGAAATCTGACAGGGACGGGGGGGGGACGGGGCCTCACTGTATTCAACATATAATTTCTAAAGGGTTACCATCAGCATTTCCGCTTGGAACAGTGAGCTAATCTTGTGAACATGGGGAAAATAATTTTAAATCCTTCATTACGTGATGACCACATGGCGTGAATTTGACACCGGGGGTGGGGGGGACGGTTCAGCTGTCTGCTTAACCACCACCTAAGACTGCCAAACTCATCAGGTCCAGACCTACTCTGGAAGCAAGAGACATTCCGTATTTAATTTTCTTTCTCTTTTGCCAGTCTCGGGGGGGACCCTGTTAGCTTGGAACAAAAGCCCAGCTGTTGGAGAGAGGGGTTTCAAAAGCCCCCTGAAAAGCTGCGATCAGCCAGTCAGCAACAAAAGCCCATAACCCGTCCAGCCCGAGAAAGGAACTTCTGTTCCGTTAATTGCGCCTGTCACAACAATCGCCAGCTGGGGGGATGTGGGAGAAACTCGTCCCTCCGCTAGGCGGGCTTGACAGCGTGCCAGAGGAGACCCCTCCACGGGCAAAGAGAGGCTTGGAGATGTCACTCATCGACAAAGAAGAGTGTTGAGTGGGAGGCGGGCCAAATATCCAGAAAGGGAAGAAGTGGGCCGCTCCTGAGCACAAGGGCATCGAACGGGTGGAGGGGGCCTGAAGGGAAAATGGGGAGAAGGGAGGAGAGAAAATGTGAGAAAATGAGGTCGCGTTCAGTTCTCCGTGAAATGGCATGTGTGCGAGAGGGAAAGGGGACCCTTTTCCCACGGCAGACACTTTTCCTCTTGTCCTTTTGGTCTGCGATAGAAATAAAAATAAATAAGGGGGAAACAACCCAAAAAACCTCCCTCTGAAAGGAGGTATACCCTACAACAGCGGTGGCAAACCTATGGCACTCCAGATGTTCATGGACCACAATTCCCATCAGCCTCTATGCCGATAAAGGCTTGCTTTGAGAATTCCCATCAGCCCCTGCCAGAATGGCCAATTGGCCATGCTAGCAGGGGCTGATGGGACTAGTAGTCCATAAACACAGAGGTGTAGCTACAAGGGGAATGGGGTCATGCGCCGTTGTAAGCACGGGCTGCCAAACCGCCTGGAGAGCAGCCAAAAATGTCAGATGCTGGCAAGGGCTGATGGGAATTGTAGTTCATGAACATCTGGAGTGCCATAGGATCGCCACCACGGCTCTACAACCAGCATCCTCTCTTCCAAACCAACTCTCTCACACAGACTATCCTTCAGCACTTGTTTTCTCAGTGAAGTGACAATCCGCAGGCCGAGGAAGGATTTTGGCACGCCCTACCTGAGCGCTAAATCATTTCTGCGTCAAACTGCACGCGGAAAAAGAAGAAATAAACTACGTTCGGACCATCCCCTCGGTTCATAAAAGGGACTGGCTGAAAAACTCCCAGCCTGTGTATTTCTGCATCTGCGTCGCATATCTTCAGTTTGAGGGGCCAGTCTACCTTCGGGAAAACTTTTCCGTGCCCAAGAATCTGATGCGGCCAGTCGGAGCAGACAATACCAATGAATGGGTCTGTTGCTCATGGCACAGAACTCATGCATTTCATGCAGAAGACGGCATTCCCAGTTAGAGGATCTCTGCTGCCAGAAAACACTTTCCTTTGACACAAAATCTTAGCGAGCGGCTGCCAGTCAGAGAAGGCAATACTCAGCCAGAAAGACCGATCTCCTGGCTTCATCTGTTCACTTCCAGCCAGGTTTGGTGAAGTTTGGTTCAGGGGGTCCAAAGTTATGAACTCTCAAAGGTGTAGCCCCCATCTCCTATTAGCTCCCATTGGAAACAATGGGGGTGGGGGCATCCCCTTTGGGAGTCCATAACTTTGGACCCCCTGAACCAAACCTCACCAAACCTGGCTGGCTCATCAGGAGAGTCCCCGAAAACTCCCTGACATTTTGGTGCTGCTAGCCCAGGGGTAGGGAACCTGCGGCTCTCCAGATGTTCAGGAACTACAATTCCCATCAGCCTCTGTCAGCATGGCCAATTGGCCATGCTGGTAGGGGCTGATGGGAATTGTAGTTCCTGAACATCTGGAGAGTCGCAGGTTCCCTACCCCTGTGCTAGCCTAAAAACTGCACCCCCTGCAGGCCAAACACTGAAAAACACAAAAAATACAAAAAACCAAACCTGACATTTTTGCTGCCCCTCCCCCCTCCCCGGGCGGGAGCCCGGTGCGACGCGCGCACAATGCCCCCTTTGTAGCTACACCTCTGTGTTTATGGACTACTAGTCCCATCAGCCCCTGCTAGCATGGCCAATTGGGCATGCTAGCAGGGGCTGATGGGAATCGTAGTCCATGAACATCTAGGGAACCAGAGTTGGTCACCCCTGATGTAGTGCCTCAGAGAACAGCTGCCTATCAGAGGAGGCAGTCCTGGGCTAGAAAGGCCCAACGATTTGACTCAGTATGAGCTAACTTCCTATGTTTTCCCAAAGAATTTACCAGGCATGAATGGCCACCTTCTCAGTCCAGGGAGATGAGTGCAGGAACTACACAGTATTGCTCCACTGAAAGAGAAGAACAAGTTCTGGGTATTTATACTAGGTCTGGCCAATCAAGACACTCCATGCTGCTACCCAATCACAGCAGTCTATGTTGCACACTCCTTAGTTGTGTGAGTCTTAGACACATATCACTCCCTGGCTAAGTTCAAGCCTTAGCACATGATATTTTGGGTCCAAGCTCTGAACTTCCCAACGTAAACAGGCTTTTATACAGGGGTGGGATCCAAAAAATTTAGTAACAGGCTCCCATGGTGGTGGGATTCAAACTGTGGCGTAGCCAATGGGGCTGGGCGGGGCACGACGGGGGCGTTGCCGGGCATTCCGGGGGCGGGGCATTCCTGGGTGGGGCTGTGGCAAGGACGCAGCCGCTGCGCCTGTCCTTGGGTGGGAAACGAATGCATGCAAGCGCAGGCTGCCACACACTTGCTCCACCGGTGCACCTCCTGCTAGACTGCTTCAAGTTCTGCGCGCTACTGCTGAGAGGAGGGGCGTCACTAAGGCAAAAATCACATGGCAAAATCACCCATTAGTAACCCCCTCTCGGCACACGCAAATAATGAGTAACCTACTCTCGGGAACCTGTGAGAACCTGCTGGATCCCACCTCTGCTTTTATATGTGAGTTATATCTGTAGGAGCATGAAAGAGCAGAGATGAGTGCTGGGGTGTGAAAGCTGTGGTTGAAACGAGGAAATGAAACCCCAAGACTCAAAGAGTTTCATGGTGCATGGCATGATCCCAAAAGACACTAGGACCAGGAGTCATGGGTTCAAGGTGAAGGAAAAGAGATTCCACCGAAACATCAGGAAGAACTTCCTGCCAGTAAGGGCTGTTCGACAGTGCAATGCACCACCTCGGAGTGTGGTGGAGTCTCCTCCTTTGGAGGTTTTTCAAGAGAGGCTGGATGGCCATCTGTCAGGAGTGCTTTGATTGTGTGTTCCTGCATGGCAGGGGGTTGGACTTGATGGCCCCTTGGGGTCTCTTTCAACCTTTCTTGGTTCCAAGAAAGTTGCTGATGCTTATGCCGTAAGGAACAACTGATATGCAGATTCATTTAATTTGCACATATATGCTTTTTTTTTTTGCAATTTTTACCTCCTTTCCTAAGGCTTACTTTCACAGCAATGAGGACTAGAAACTTGATAAATGAGAAAATCCAGAGCAAAGGTTTTAAACACAACAAACTGTTCGCAGCTTCATTGACCACTTTTTCAACAGGGCAGTGTTGGCCACTGGCCAATATTCCAGGCAGAATTCATTTCGCTGGACAGTTGCCAAAGCAGGCTATAAAACTAGGAGGGGAAAATGACTGTAGGTGTGGGATATTTCCGTTACTCTACGTGTCCACTCCAGGAGACGCCTAGAAAACCAAAATATATTGAAAGACACTTTACACTGGTTTGGAAGTCCTTGGCTGTTCATTCCTTTTAATAAATAGCACTACCCAAGTGCACAGAAAAGCAACATACAAACAATGTTAATAAATGTTATCCGGAGATGGAGAGATGCTCTTTGCAGAGATGCTCCGATATTTTTAAGCCAAGTGTGTCAATTTTTTTTAAAACATGCAACACAACCCAGAAAGAAAGCAGTAAAATAAAATCCTACACAACCAAGAAAGAAAGCAATAAAATCAAATGCTATATTTCCTGCCAAGTATATCAGCCCGTGACAGATTCCATGACCCAGCAAGGAACTTGTTCCTGGACTCACATTATGAATGGCAGGCATATCCCAATAAGCCGTCTGCACTTGGTATCTCTGACCATAACGCGCTGTGCGCTTGGCTCCGTGCGCTGTGCTTTCCGTTTGTTTAGATAGCATAGCAAGCAAGAGCCAGGAAAAATCTTATCATCACAAACCCAAAGTAAACAGACAGGCATCTGCCAAATTCAACAAAAAAATGCAGCACCCCAATTGGAGCAAGCCCAGGCATTGCCATTTGCTGCCAAGGGGGTTGGGCAAAGTGGGGAATACGACGGAGGGAATATGACGGAGCTGATTCTCTTCGGGGGCCAAAGCATCTTCAAGGCAGAGCCTTCTGAAAGACTCGATGCCCGCTTGCCACAGACTTGGCAAAGCACAGCAAGAGTGCCCAGCTGATAGGAGTCCGCCCAGGGAACGGCCTGTACAACTGGGAGGTCTACCTAAAACACCCAAAACCTGATCACAAAACGGCAAGCCAAACAGACAGAGGCCTTTCATTTGGGCCCCATTTAACAGAGCCTTTGGCAGGTGCCCTGGATGGAATACAAGGATACCCAGAAAGAGCCTGAAGGCCCCAGTCACCAAGAACAATATTCAGACAGAAAACCAGCATGATCTGACCACAGGTCTGTTTACTGCAGTGTCCTATTTCCTATTTCCCACAACCAGATCTCTCAAAAACCTACAGAACAGGAATAGAAGAAGAAGAAGAGTTTGGATTTATATCCCCCCTTTCTCTCCTGGTCACCCAGCTGGCGTGTGTGGGAGTGCACAGGCTAATCTGAATTCCCCAGATAAGCCTCTACAGCTCAGGCGGCAGAGCTGGGAATCAAACCCGGTTCCTCCAGATTAGATACATGAGCTCTTAACCTCCTACGCCACTGCTGCTCCAACACCTCCCCTACTGTTGTTTCCACTCCACAACTGGCATTCAAAGGTATGCTGCCTCTGAAGGTGGAGGTTCCACTTAGCCACCAAGGTTAAAAGTCACCTAAGAATCGTTCCTTCAGGTCTGAGTGAGAGTGGCTTTCCTCACAACTTGTGGCAAGGAGTTCCACAAGTGAATTATGCATTGTGCCATGTCTGTTTCCTGCGTGCCAAGTCCCTGCCCCACAGTCCAACCTGAACCACGCACAAGAAGAGGAGGAGGAGAATTTGGATTTATACTCTGCCTTTCTCTCCCGAAAGGAGACTCAAGGCAGCTTACAAACTCCTTTCCCTTCCTCTCCCCACAACAGGCACCTTGTGAGGTAGGTGGGATTAAGAGAGTTCAGAAAGAACTGTGACTAGCCCAAAATCACCCCGTAGGCTTCATATGGAGGAGTAGGGAATCAAACCCGGTTCTCCACATTACAGTCCACTGCTCTTAACCACTACAGCACGCTGGCAAATCATCCCAGTTAATTGCTGTCCTGGAAAAGGGCCTTGAACAGATAAAACTTACTGAACACCTCTTGCCCCTCAGCTACTCAGAGCTAGAGAGTTCCTCTATGATGGCTACTCTCTTTACACCCACACACACACAAGACTGACCTAAACAAAATACCGGGGGAAATAAGACTGTCCAGAACTGGCACCAATATGAAAAGTGCTCGATGCCAGGCATGAATTGAGTGTTTGGAAGCCAAGATACTACATGGGAGAGGACTACACCTTCTCCCACCAAACGTGGTACCCAGAAGTGGGATCCAGCAGGTTCTCACCAGTTCCCGAGAGTGGGTCACTAATTATTTGTGTGTGCCGAGAGGGGGTTACTAATTGGGTCCGCTTTTCCATCTCCACGCCCTCGCCTCCCCGAGAGGCATCCTGCCTTTGAACGTGAAGGTTCCATATAGCAATTGCGACTAATAATGTAACTCCCTGAACTGGGTCAATCCCTTTCAGGTACTGCAGTTCATTGATTCTCAGCCTTTCGTACCTTTTATCTCACCAGCCTCTACCACAGAGGCTGTGTGTTTCACCATTGCTGTGTTCAGATTTATGAGTTGGGGCATTTTCTATAACGTGATGATTTAGAAATGACCTGGTGCAAAAAAAAATTTTTGGGTTGTGTTGGGGTGGCTGTCCATGGGGGGGCATCCAATTCAGGTTTTGCCCAGGGCTCAGGTTTGGCTAGGTACGCCTCTGCCCCTTTGCTGACGGGGGGCTGGCAAGGGAACCTGTTACTCAAATTTTTGGATCCCACCACTGGTGGTACCTCCAACAGATGAGCTAAACAGAGCAGGGCCTCCAAAGACAATCTTAGCCGCAGTGCTGGTTCATATTAGCAACGCAGCCAAATGTCAGACTGTTTTCAATTTTAAAAATCCCAGTTTCTAACAAGAGTTCTACCGCAGCCCTCACACACCCCCACTCCAAAAAAAAAAAAAACATGCTAGGAAAATAAGGTTTAAAAAATTACTGTTGAAATCCCTGCTTGTTTCTGTCTCCATTGTGCAAAAATGCAATAAAGAAACAACAAACTGGGAAAACCAGAAACGGAATGTGAAAAAGGTAGGGGGTGTGTGTGTGTGTGTGTGTGTGTGTGTCACACACACTAACACAACAGAAAAAATATCAAAAAGGAACACAGAACTCTCTAGTCCATATGAGAGCAGACAGGCCTGCTGGAGTAATAAAAAGTGTTTTGTTGTCCCAAACAAAATACACAGACACACACACACACCTGTTCTGGGTCAAGACAGCAGCAGGCCAACCACCCAGGGAACGCCAGTCTGCTACAATGTTGTGGTGAGCCAGCACAGCTCAGCTTCTGTGGGCATCAGCTCCCTCCTCACTGCTCTGCCCCACACAACAGCCATTTTGGTGGCTTGGCCCGAAAACCAACCCTGTGAGGCTGTCCTTTTAACATCCATATGCAGTTCCACAGTCCTTTTAACATCCATATGCAGTTCCACAGAGAGCAGCAGTGGCGTAGGAGGTTAAGAGCTCATGTATCTAATCTGGAGGAACCGGGTTTGATTCCCAGCTCTGCCGCCTGAGCTGTGGAGGCTTGTCTGGAGAATTCAGATTAGCCTGTACACTCCCACACACGCCAGCTGGGTGACCTTGGGCTAGTCACAGCTTCTTGGAGCGCTCTCAACCCCACCTACCTCACAGGGTGTTTGTTGTGAGGGGGGAAGGGCAAGGAGATTGTAAGCCCCTTTGAGTCTCCTGCAGGAGAGAAAGGGGGGATATAAATCCAAACTCCTCCTCCTCCTCCTCCTCCTCCTCCTCCTCCTCCTCCTCCTCCTCTTCTTCTTCTTCTTCTTCTTCTTCTTCTTCTTCTTCTTCTTCTTCTTCTTCTTCTTCTTCTTCTTCTTCTTCTTCTTCTTCTTCTTCTTCTTCTTCTTCTTCTTCTTCTTCTTCTTCTTCTTCTTCTTCTTCATAGTTCAAGCTTCCGGCCTTTGCACAAACCAGGGTTTGGTCTAAATCCCAAGACGCGGCTCACGCTTCCTTGCCCCCGTCCAGGCTTCAACCACGCTTTGGAATCCCAGCTCGGGCAGGAGACGGCAACTCTTTCTCGCGGTTCGGATGACGAAAATGGCTTGCCCCCAAAGGAGAAGTCATTTGTAATCAATCGAGTTGTGTGTGGAGCGTACAAGCTCAGCCAAATGGGCTCATGCAACCACAAAGCCACATGAGGCCTCTAAGGTTTGCGGAATCCACCCGAGGAAGCTGAGGGAGTCTGTCGTTGCCGTGCTGGTCAGGCAGAAATGGCATGTTCAGAAGCAGTCAAAGTCAGAGAACGAGAGCGAGAGGAAAGAATCAACAGAGGAGGTATCACCCTTTGTGTCCCACTTCCCAGAGGCAACCAGCTGGCCATGGACTGGGTGACACAGATTTTGGAGTCTGACCTCCCCCAGTCCTCGAACCCTTCCAAAAACTTTCCTCTTTGGCTGTTAAGAACATAAGAAGAAGCCAGCTGGATCAGACCAGAGTCCATCTAGTCCAGCTCTCTGCTACTCGCAGTGGCCCACCAGGTGCCTTTGGGAGCTCACATGTAGGATGTGAAAGCAATGGCCTTCTACTGCTGCTGCTCCCAACCACCTGGACTGTTAAGGCATTTGCAATCTCAAATCAAAGAGGATCAAGATTGGTAGCCATAAATCGACTCCTCCTCCATAAATCTGTCCAAGCCCCTTTTCAAGCTATCCAGGTTAGTGGCCATCACCACCTCCTGTGGCAGCATATTCCAAACACCAATCACACGTTGCGTGAAGAAGTGTTTCCTTTTATTAGTCCTAATTCTTCTCCCCAGCATTTTCAATGAATGCCCCCTGGTTCTAGTATTGTGAGAGAGAGAAATTTCTCTCTGTCAACATTTTCTACCCCATGCATAATTTTATAGACTTCAATCATATCCCCCCTCAGACGTCTCCTCTCCAAACTAAAGAGTCCCAAACGCTGCAGCCTCTCCTCATAGGGAAGGTGCTCCAGTCCCTCAATCATCCTTGTTGCCCTTCTCTGCACTTTTTCTATCTCCTCAATATCCTTTTTGAGATGCGGCGACCAGAACTGAACACAGGACTCCAAGTGCGGTCGCACTACACGTAACTTTATATAAGGGCATGACAATCTTTGCAGTTTTATTCTCAATTCCTTTCCTAATGATCCCCAGCATAGAGTTTGCCTTTTTCACAGCTCCAAGGCATTGAGTTGACATTCCCATGGAACTATCAACTAAGACTTGGGCAACAACAGGTATTCAGCCCAAGTAATCATGTAGACCAGAGGTGTCCAACTCTGGCGCTTCAGATGTTTGTGGACTACAATTCCCATCAGCCCCTGATGGCACGGGAATTGTAGTCCACGAACATCTGAAGCGCCAGAGTTGGACACCCCTGAGGTAGACTGTCTGTTCACAGGTGTGAATAAACGCAACCAGTCCTGTGGGATAACCTAACCCATGAGAAAAGGCTCAAGAGGTTTGCGCTTTTTCAGTTTAAGGTTAAGCAAAGCAGCGAGGAGGGTCACGGTAGCACTTAATATTATGTGAGGAGGGGAGTGGATAAAGAAGAAGAAGAGTTTTGATTTATATCCCCCTTTCTCTCCTGTAGGAGACTCAAAGGGGCGAACAATCTCCTTGCCCTTCCCCCTTCACAACAAACACCCTGTGAGGTGGGTGGGGCTGAGAGAGCTCCGTAGAGCTGTGACTAGCCCAAGGTCACCCAGCTGGCGTGTGTGGGAGTGCACAGGCTAATCTGAATTCCCCAGATAAGCCTCCACAACTCAAGCGGCACAGTGGGGAATCAAACCCGGTTCCTCCAGATCAGAGTGCACCAGCTCTTAGCCACTACGTCACTGGGGAAAAAGAACCTAAAATAATCTAGAGGGGCACCTGCGGAAACTGACACGCAACCGATTGAAGGCAGGTAAAGGGTTCACAGTTGATTTACATGACTTGTTTCCTCAGGACGGCCACCGGCTTTAACAGATTTAAAAGATCTACGAAGCGAGTGTGGTGTAGCGGTTTTGAACTAGGATCTGAGAGACTCAGGTTCGAATCCTCACTGTGCCATAGACACTTGCTGGACGATCTCAGCCCAGTCACATATTCCCAGCCCAAACTACCTCACAGGGTGATTGTGAAGATAAAATGGAGATGGGGAGAATGTTGTAAGCCACAGAGACCCCGGTGGGGTATAAAAGAATTAAATAAAACTGAATTCAACAGTCATGGAGGATACGTCCGTGAGGAATAAGTCCATATTCAGTGGTAGTGTACCTCTGAATGTTGCTGGGGGCAACAATGAAGAGGCTTTGGCCTACGTGCCCCTGCTTCCGGGCATTTGAGGACACTGGGATAGCTGTCATGGTGAGAACCAGAATGCTGTCTTAGATGAGCCCATGTTGGTCTGACTCGGGCCCCTTCCGCACATGCAGAATAATGCACTTTCAATCCACTTTGAAGCTGGATTTAACTGTGCAGAATAGCAAAATCCACTTTCAAAGAACTGTGAAAGTGGATTGAAAGTGCGTTATTCTGCATGTACGGAAGAGGCCTCAGAGGGACTCACCTGATGCCCAAAGTTCCCTTGGGTCTTATTCAGCACACAGGTCAGAGCAGTGGTGGGATCCAAAAATTTTAGTAGCAGGTTCCCTCGCCAGCCCCCCCCCCCCCCCCGCAAAGGGGGCAAAGGCGTACCTTGGCAAACCTGAGCCCTGGCCAAAACCTCAGTTGGATGCCCCCCCCCTTGGGCAGCCACCCCACCACATTTTTTTTGCACCAGGTCATTTCTCAATCATCATCACATTATAGAAAATGCCCCAACTCACAAATCTGAAAACAGCAATGGTGAAACACACAGGTTCTTTGATAGAGACGGGTGAGATAAAAGGTACGAAAGGCTGAGAATCCATGAATTGCAGTGCCTGAAAGGGATTAACCCAGTTCAGGGAGTTACATTATTAGTCGCAATTGCTATATGGGACCTTCACGTTCAAAGGCAGGATGCCTCTCGGGGAGGCATGGAAAAGCGGACCCAATTAGTAACCCCCTCTCGGCACACACAAATAATTAGTAACCCACTTTCGGGAACTGGTGAGAACCTGCTGGATCCCACCTCTGGGTCAGAGAATTGGGGCTCTTGAAACCTGGAGATGGGCTGTATTCCCGAACACCCTGGGTTTTCAAACATGACGGCTCACAGGGGAAGGAACAGCAAGCCGCATTCTTTTCCCACAACCCAATCTAATTAGCGGGTGTTCTGGATTCTTGCAGATTTCCTGATTGGAACCTGCATAAAGAAAGGGAGGGCCGGCCTGAGCCAAGCACTCTATTGAACACTTCCAGACACCGTCTGGCTCGCTGGAATCCAGCCCGTTCCCGTTCTCCTGCCAGCAGCCCCAAGACACAAGATCTGTATTTGCAACAGCTCCGTATTTATAAAGAAAGAAGCAGTTAGCACCTTGGGTCCAAAGCATGTTATTAAAGGCGTGTGTGAGGGAGGGGACCGGGTGGCCTAATTATACATTTCGCAGCGTCCGTACTTAAAAATAAATTCGTTTTCAAGCCCGTTCTCTCATTGTCTGCGTGCACACAGAGCAGACTTTTGCAGCCGGCTCGTTCCCTTCTTGGTCCCCCGCCCCCTCGCAAGGAAATGAGCAGGTGGCGTGGAATTAAGGTTTTAATCAAACTCATTTCGGATCTCCAAGCGGAACTCCCTCCCTAGGAAACCAGGTCCAGGAAACCATTCAGCGCAGACGGTCCCCGAAGGGGAAGCCGGGCTCGTTTTCGTTAATTAGAAAATCAAAAGAGCATGCGGAGGGACGATGCTGTAAATAGGGCCAGCCGTCAGAGCGGGAGTCGGTTCTAATCCCCCGTCTGTCCTTATCTAAACAGCATGAGGTTCTCCCGATAAACACTTTTGAATACAAAGGAAGCTTATACAGTACACTAAGCAAAATATGCTGGGGATGTGTGTGTGTGTGTCAGGCTGCTCAAGCAGATATTCATGAGGAAGGGAGCAATTATGTTTTGGAATGCCACGTACTGTACGGCTGGCTCTTCTGTGGGGCCCTGTGCTCTCGCAGGGAGGCTAGCTTCCAAGTGGGACCTTGGGATCCCCTAAAATTACAGCTCACCACCTAGATCTGGCAACCCCACCCCCACCCCTGGTCAGTGGTCAGGGGCAGGGGGTTTGCTGGCAACCCCATGTTTTCATTCGGAACCTGCAGAAGTCAACTTCTGCTTCAAAATATGAAAAAGGGTGTGTGTTTTTAGTCCTCACGAATGCATGAAGATAAGGAGCGGAGAGGCTGCAGCGTTTGGGACTCTTTAGTTTGGAGAGGAGATGTCTGAGGGGGGATATGATTGAAGCCTATAAAATTATGCATGGGGTAGAAAATGTTGACACAGGGAAATTTCTCTCTCTCACAATACTAGAACCAGGGGGCATCCATTGAAAATGCTGGGGGGAAGAATTAGGACTAATAAAAGGAAACACTTCTTCTCGCAACGTGTGATTGGTGTTTGGAATATGCTGCCACAGGAGGTGGTGATGGCCGCTAACCTGGAGAGCTTTAAAAAGGGCTTGGACAGATTGATGGAGGAGAAGTCGATCTATGGCTACCAATCTTGATCCTCCTTGATCTGAGATTGCAAATGCCTTAGCAGACCAGGTGCTCAGGAGCAGCAGCAGCAGAAGGCCATTGCTTTCACATCCTGCACGTGAGCTCCCAAAGGCACCTGGTGGGCCACTGCGAGTAGCAGAGTGCTGGACTAGATGGACTCTGGTCTGATCCAGCAGGCTAGTTATGTTCTTAAGAAGCTAAAGTTGCCAACTCCAGATTGGGAAAATTTCTGGAGATGCAACCCTAGGAGAAGCAGGAACAAGGGAGGAATCAGGGGAACCAAACTAAATTAACTGTTCACCAGTTCTCATGATTTTGAGTTGCTGCTGTGAAAGATGACAGGAAATGCCAGTCCCTGTAGTTAAGTGGGGACTGCAGTTTGTGATGTGTACACAAAGATACACACACACACACAGAGAGAGAGAGAGTTTCTGCCTTTCTCAGTTATGTGGAAGCCATTCCTACCTGCTACCTGCTACAAAGGAAGACGCTCTTGCAAGCCACAGAAGGCACAAATATCAAATCTGAATTTGAAATACCTTTATCGGCATACCGTACCAATTCGTACCCACAAAAGACGCAGATAAAACTAAGATACAAGCACAAAGATTAAAATCTGAGTTAAAATTAATAACTGATAGAAGGAATAAATTTTAAAGAAACGTCTCCATTGAGGCAGGCTTCATTTTTAGTATTAATGCGGAAAAAAAAAATTAGCTGCCAAACTAGCGATTTTTGGATCTTTATCAGGCAAAAGAAATGAGAGTTGTTTCTTTTGATCCCTGCCATTTAAGGCTGAACTGAGACCGAGCGCAGAATCAATTAATTTCTCAAGCAGATCCCTAGAGGCCCGTCAAAAAGTATGTGATCGATGGAATCTGGAGGGAAGAGGCATGTATCGAATCTGCGCTCTCGGAAGAATCGTGGGGACGATTTCCTGAGAAATGCTAGACCGCAGGTTGAGAACGGACGGGCTTCTGTATCCCTTACAACAGTGATGGCGAACCTTTTCGAGACCGAGTGCCCAAACTGCAACCCAAAACCCACTTATTTATTGCAAAGTGCCCACATGGCAATTTAACCTGAATACTGAGGTTTTAGTTTAGGAAAAATGGTTAGCTCCGAGGCGTGCATTACTCAGGAGTAAGCTTGGTGGTAGTCGGGGGCTTTGCTTTGAAGCAACCGTGTGACTCTTCCGCAGGTGATTCATGACCCTAGGAGGGTTTACTCAGAAGCAAACCCCATTGCCAGCAACCGAGCTTGCTCCCGGGTAAAGGATTGCACTTTAGGTCTTTGCATGAAAATCAGTGGGGTTTAACAGAGCTTAACAGGGTTACCTACACTGCTTCCCCAAAACTAGGTCTTAGGTTTAATGCTAATAATCGAGCCCAGCAGCCCAGGCCAGCCTAGATGTGGGGGGGGGCACTCTGCACGTGCCCACAGAGAGGGCTCTGAGTGCCACGGGTGCCAGAGGTTCGCCACCACTGCCTTACAAAGTCAGGCTGCAAAAAGTTGCTCTCTGACATATTCTGCATGGGCCAAAAACAGCAGGTTGAAAATGGTGTAAAACGGTTGAAAATGGTGCAAATGGGTTTACACCATTTTCACACTGTTTTCACACCGCTGTTTCTGGCCCATGCGGAAGCCGCCTCTCTCTGGATCTTCTTTGCTTCTAAGGGAACTGCCGCCCAATGGCTTTCTGCAACACGCCAGCAAAGCAGTCGGCCCTCGCACAAACAGTCTCCAACAGCCAACCAGTAAACTTGTGTGACTTTAGTACAAAAGGAGGCCAACTTCCCTGGTCCCCGCTGTGAACGGCTGCTTTGTTCTCTCTTTTTTTATGATCCAGCGCAGCGAGAGACTTTGAAAGAGAGCGTTTGCACCCAGCTCCAAACTGACCTGCCCGGATACAAGAGACTAGCCGACAGCGAGGAACAAAAAGCTACCGATCCTGAACCGCGGCTGACCGGCAATCCCCTCGCTTCTGCCCACGCTGGAAGCATCAAAGATGCTGAGGAAACAGGCCTTTGAAAAATAGTTTTAAAAGCCAGCGGCAACATAACGTCGGGCTTTCGTTCCATCTCTGGGACACTGAGGCTCCTCTGAGCACTTCGCTGTTTTAACGCCTTTGGCAGGGCTCCAAAACTCTTGGCATCAGATGCCCCAAACACACTGGGTTGCACACGCTGCACTCACAACTAGCCAAGAGAGCAATAAACACAAGTTGGGTTGCACAAGCTGCACTCACAACTAGCCAAGGGAGCAATAAACCAGCAGTGGCGTAGTGGTTAAGAGCAGGTGCACTCTAATCTGGAGAACCGGGTTTGATTCCCCGCTCTGACGCTTGAGCTGCGGAGGCTTATCTGGGGAACTAGATTAGCCTGTGCACTCCAACACAGGCCAGCTGGGCGACCTTGGGCTAGCCACAGTTCTTTGGAGCTCTCACAGCCCCGCCTACCTCACAGGGTGTTTGTTGGGGGGTGGGGAAGGGAAAGGAGTTTGTAAGCCCCTTTGAGTCTCCTTACAGGAGAGAAAGGAGGGCTATAAATCCAAACTCTTCTTCTTCTCTTCTTTATTTGTGCACGGCAGCACGTAAGATCTCAGCCCTCCACCCCGTCTATGTCACAGATTTCTTCCGTAATTAAAGGCCAAGTTTCCCAGGGCCTGGACTCAACTTGTGGTCATAGGAAAAACAGAGGTTAGCACATGACCTTTGGAGAACAGGAACCCTCTGCTGCCTCGTATGTGTCAGTCTTAGGCCTGGTTCACACATGCAGTGGAATGCGTGCCAGAAAACGCAGTACCATTTCAAGCTGCCGCAGAGGACCATATGTTGCTATGCTCCAGTGTTTGAAGAATTCCCTGCAAGGAGAAAGCCTGCACTTCAAGGAAAGAAAAGGAGGAGAACCTTCCTTCCTGCTGGCTAGTTTTCTATGTACGCAGAGATTTTTAAAGCAAAGGAAAATTCACAGCTGACGTCGGAATCTGCATAGACCATTCAACACCCTCCGCATTTTAGTAACCCATTCTCTTCTATGCATGCTTTGTTGAAAATTTAAAAAACCTTTCTTCTTGCTGGAGAAACCAGAGGAGTTTAACGTTTTGCAGAAATGTAAAGGTAAAGTTTCCCCTTCAGTCGTGTTTTACCCCAGGGTACCACTGCAAGCAGTGATTTCATAGGCAAGCCTCTTTTGTGGGGTAGTTTGCCATTGCTTTCCCCGGCTATTCTTTACCCCCTAGCTATGAGCTAGGTACTCCCAAGAGAGCCAAGAACAGGCAGTAAGAAAGTTGCAGAAGGAAAAGGGGCTGCATGTTTTGGAAACATCCCCAAGTTGGTGAGAAGGACGAGACAGTCGGTGACAAAGAAACTCAGCAGGCGCTGCCAAAAGGAAATAAGGCGTGCTCTGGTCCAAGCCCACAAGCACACCCAGCAATACCACAAGCAATTCTCCAAACTAACTCATTGGCTTCTGGACTAAAAACAGCCTGGGACGGAGGCATTCAGTCCTGAGAGCGAGCCACAAACAGCAACACCACAGAGAAAAATCTGCTTCATTGCATGGCTTGCAGCAAAACACCCAACAACCAGCATGGCAAAAATATCCCTTCCCCAGCAACAGCCAGTATATTAGACGTTAAGAGTGTTGGGCCAGGATGGGGCAGACAATTAGGGCAACCGGGAGTAGACTGAGCTAGCATTCATCTCCCTGAAAGGCTGGATTTCTTATCTGCATGGATTTTTTTTTATTGTTGGAAAACATTTGATATGGGATGTTGAGGGCTTTCACGGCCGGATTCAGCTGGTTCTGGTGGGTTTTCTGGGCTGTGTGGCCGTGGTCTGGTGGATCTCGTTCCTGATGTTTCGCCTGCATCTGTGGCTGGCATCTTCAGAGAAGAAGAAGAAGAAGAAGAAGAAGAAGAAGAAGAAGAAGAAGAAGAAGAAGAAGAAGAAGAAGAAGAAGAAGAAGAAGAAGAAGAAGAAGAAGAAGAAGAAGAAGAAGAAGAAGAAGAAGAAGAAGAAGAAGAAGAAGAAGAAGAAGAAGAAGAAGAAGAGGAGTTTGGATTTATATCCCCCCTTTCTCTCCTGCAGGAGACTCAAAGGGGCTGACAATCTCCTTGCCCTTCCCCCCTCACAACAAACACCCTGTGAGGTGGGTGGGGCTGAGAGAGCTCCGAGAAGCTGTGACTAGCCCAAGGTCACCCAGCTGGCGTGTGTGGGAGTGTACAGGCTAATCTGAATTCCCCAGATAAGCCTCCACAACTCAAGTGGCAGAGCTGGGAATCAAACCCGGTTCCTCCAGATCAGAGTGCACCTGCTCTTAGCCACTACGCCACTGCTGCTCAGGTGTATCACAGAGGGAAGTCTGTTACACACTTGTGTCCTAGGACCTCTGAAGAGGCCGGCCACAGATGCAGGTGAAACGTTAGGAACGAGATCCACCAGACCACGGCCACACAGCCCGGAAAACCCACCAGAACCAGTTGATATGGAATGTTTCCCCTCCAACCTGAAGCGGTGCAGCCCTTCCACCTCAGGGATTTTATCACATCATCGGATGGTCTGTGTCAAGCTGGGCTTCGGAATATAAAAACGAGGAGGCTCAGTCAACAAGGCAAAGTTTGAGGGCGTCCAATGAAGTTGACAGGTCGAAGATTCAGGGCGGTAGAGATGGGGGAAATAAGCTCACTGCAGAACTGGTCGTGGTGGGTTTCCCGGGCTGTGTGGCCGGGGTCTGGTAGATCTTCTTCCTAATCTTGTTCCTAACCAGACCACGGCCACACCGCCCGGGAAAACCACCACGACCAGTTGAATCCGGCCGTGAAAGCCTTCGACAGTTCGCTGCAGAACCCTATTAGGATGCTAAACGAAAAAGGTTCCTTGCTCAGCAAGCCATTAAAATGTGGAATTCACCGCCAGAGGATGTAGATCAGTGGTGGCGAACCTTTGGCACTCCAGATGTTATGAACTACAATTCCCATCAGCCCCTGCCAGAACGGCCAATTGGCCATGTTGGCAGGGGCTGATGGGAATTGTAGTCCATAACTTCTGGAGTGCCAAAGGTACGCCACCACAGATGTAGATAGATGGGGAAATGAATGGATGTGAAAGTTTCACCTTGAATGATTATCCCAACTAAGACTTACAGAATAATCTGATTTTTTCGAAAACGGCTATAATAGCGCAATCCATTCATTCCAAGCAATTTCAAGCATTTGGATTGGACACTGATCAGTCCGCCTATCATTCAGACGTTAAGCTAATCAGCACTATCTAAAAAAAAGAGTTGGATGAATCGTTGATGCAGCACACTGCAGCCTATGCGAAGTCTCTGAGAACAGTAGGTTTTGTCCCTTTGAGGATTATGGATACGAAGTTGCGTGACAATTAAAGACAGAAGAGGACATCACTGAGACGTGCTAAAGGTGTGATAAGTGAATGCTGCAATTGAAACCATCATAATTTGTATTGTTGTAAGAATTGCACAGTTTGTTGTGTCCTGCACTGAACTTCACCATTTATGTACTTTGTTGTTGTTTGTGATGTAGCGGCGGCCACAGGCATAGCTTTGAGAAGATATCTCTCTATATCTGATTACCACCATATGCTACCCTCCTGGAGGGGAGTCCGGCCGTTCCCTTTCTTTAGGGAGGCCTTTAATTAAATTGGGTTTTTGGGGCGCCTGATATCTTTGTACTGACCGCTGCTTTTAATAGATTTTAATAGATTTTATTGGTTTAATAATTGTATTGATTGTAATGAATATTGTTGTGCACCGCCCAGAGCCCCTCGGGGATGGGGCGGTCTACAAATTCAATAAATAAATAAATAAATAAATAAATAAATAAATAAATAAATAAAAATATTAGACAGATTCATGGCGAACAGGTCTGTCAGAGGCTACTGGCCACGGTGACGAAAGGGAACCTCCATGTTTAGAGGCAGTCAACCTCTGAATCGCAATGCCAGGAGGCAACATTAGGGGAAGGCAGAGGAGGAGAGCTCACGGGGACATGTGGGGTCACCAGGGGGGAGGAGAATCACCCCCCACACACCCCTCCCCTTGGCCCTGCCACGTTGCTCCTTCAGCTGGGGGAGGCGCCGTTGGCCGAAGGAGCAGCCTGGCAGGGCAGGGTTGAGGGGCACCCGGCGGCAGCCCAGCTAGGTAAGTGGGGTAGGTTTTGCCCTGGGCGCCATTCCCACCCCCACACACACCTCTGCCTCTATGCCCTGTTGTTGGAACTCCAGAAGAACCGGCGGGCCACTGTGCGAGACAGGATACCGGACAAGATGAACCGCTGGTCTGATCCAGCAGGGTTCTTCTGATGTTCTTCTGAAGACATCTGCTCCGTCCCCCCACCCCCACCCCCACCCCCCACGCACCGCTTCAAGCCTCCAGCGTTGCTAGAACACTAAGCAGATGCAGTCAGACATGCTTGGACAGAGAGTTTGGGTTTAATTTGCTATAATTATTTGCATTCTTGGCAGAGGCTCCCAGCAAGTCAGCAATAAAGCAAAATGTACGCTCAGAAAGGTACTGTTTCATGTCCGAGCACCACCCCTCATAAACGCAGGCAGGACTGAACCCGGCCGCAAATCCTGCCGTAACGCTCATCCCAAACAAGAAGCTGGGGGGGAGGGGGGTGCGGATCAGCACAGAGGAAGAGAACGGCTTGAGACTGCAGCAAGAAAAAGCAAAAACAAATCACTGGAAAAACTGAGCATGTGTCAACCCAAATTACCGACCGAGGGAGGAGGTTACTTGATGCAGTCCTGCAAGAATAACTGTTCGTAAAGCGAGCCTCCGCTGAGGACTGGCAATCCTGTTCTATCTCTGCCCAGTGTATAACTTGGATCAAGCTCTCTCAAGTACACAGATGTGGCAGTGTACAAGGTATCTCTGTATGAGTCTCTGCATGAGTCGCTGCTCTGGATCCAGCAGTGATTTTTATAGAAAATACACAGTGGTGGGATCCAAAAATTTTAGTAACAGGTTCCCATGGTGGTGGGATTCAAACTGTGGCATAGCGCCAATGAGGCTGGGCGAGGCATGACGGGGGCGGGGCATTCCTGGGCGGGGCTGTGACAAGGACGCAGCTGCTGTGCCGGTCCTTGGGCGGGAAACGAGTGCACGCAGGCGCAGGCTGCCATGCACGCCGGTGCACGTCCTGCTAGACTGCTTCAAGTTCTGCGCGCTACTGCTGAGAGGAGGGGCGTAACTAAGGCAAAAATCACGTGGCAAAATCACCCATTAGTAACCCCCTCTCGGCACACACAAATAATTAGTCACCTACTCTCAGGAACCTGTGAGAACCTGCTGGATCCCACCTCTGAAAATACAGAGGAAATTGGGTTCCTCTGAAAATGGGCCATACTTACCCCTCCTTAAAAAAAACGTTTAGGTGTCAGAATGAAGTTTGCCTCCAATGTTAATTCAGAAAAAAATGCCTCTGGGCCAGACGAAACAAGATGCATGGAGAGCCATGAATGGATCATACCATAGTTTCTTTAAATGAACTGACACCTACCTTTACCTGTCTCTCCCACCCCCCACCCCCGCTCCATTCAATTGCTGAGCAAACACAGCTGGATGAATTGGTGTGATGTGTATTAGGAAAATGGAAGAAGGAGAAAAGGTGAATTAAAGGAACTGCCCCACCACCCCAACCTGAATCCAAATGGGGTCCCCTCTGACTGGCTGTAACCCTTTAAAGACTGTAACCCTTTAAAGACTTGCTCACGTCTAGCCTTCAGAGTCCCGATAAAGACACAGTGTGTAACAGACTTCCCTCTGTGATGCACCTCTGAAGATGCCAGCCACAGATGCAGGCGAAACGTTAGGAACAAGATGTACCAGACCACGGCCACACAGCCTGGAAAACCCATGACAATCCAGAGTGGAGGGGACCCGGCATCCCTAGTGGAGGGACGGGGAAGGGAGGGAGGGGTGGCATGCAAGGGAGGGGAGGGGGCCTGGCATCTGGACCTGGCCCATCCACCCTAGCAGAGGGAGGTGAGGGAGGGGTGGCATGCAAGGGAGGGGAAGGAGTGAGGGGTGGCATGCAAGGGAGGGGAGGGAGGGGGCCCGGCATCTGGACATGGCCCACCCACCCTAGCAGAGGGAGGGGAAGGGGAGAGAGGGGTGGCATGCAAGGGAAGGGCAGGGAGGGGTCTCTGACCTATGTTGGGGGGGGGAGGGTTGCCTGCCATGTCACAGTTGATATACAGTGACCCCTGGTGGGGTTTTCAGGGCAAGAGATTTGGGAGGAGGTTTGCCGTTGCCTGCCTCCGAGTTACGACCAGGTATACCCATCCAAATACTAGCCAGGGTCAGGGCTGAGAATGTGTGACGGGCTCCAGCTCATGCAGCAAGCTTCCGTAGCAGGAGCGGGGATTCAAACCGGGGCTTCCCAGATCCTAGTCCAACACCTTAACCACTGCGCCACGCTGGCTCTCTGCTTAGTCCAAAGAAGTCTGGAAATATGGCCTGAACTCTTTTGGCAACGCAAGGATAAAAGAGACGGCCATAAAGCTCAGAAAGCAGTGAATACCATATGAATTCTTCACCGCCGGGAACGGACAGCTGTCTACACCACCACCTCCTTGTCAAGGATTTAAGGCTCGTTTTACTTGAGTCTACAGGAAACCAACCAAGAGGTTAGGAGCTTTTTTAAAACCCTTGAAAACCCCCAGAGGAAGTCTGGCACAATGCGCACCTCGCGGCTTCCGCCAAAGGATTCCCAATCTGCATTCCCATCCCCTCCGCACAGGACTGCAAAGCAACAGAGTACCCCTTTTTATTAGCACAACAATCCTGCAAGGTGGGCTGAAAGAGACCATCGTTTGCCAAAGACCACACAGTAAGCATGAGGGCGGAACAAAGTTTTGAAACCTGAGATCTTCCTCACGACAGCAATCATGGCAGAATCACAATGGTGAACGGTTCCAAACATTTAATCTTTCAAGACCAAACCTAACCTCTAGTCCAGTGGTGGCGAACCTTTGGCACTCCAGATGTTATGGACTACAATTCCCATCAGCCCCTGCCAGCATGGCCAATTGGGAATCGTAGTCCATAACATCTGGAGTGCCAAAGGTTCGCCACCACGGCCCTAGTCCAGGGGTGGCCAACCTATGGTGCTCCAGATGTTCATGGACTACGATTCCCATCAACCCCTGCCAGCATGGCCAATTGGGAATCGTAGTAGTCCCATAACTTATCCCTAAGGAGTGCCACAAAGGACCGCCACCACAAAGCTCCTAGATCCAGGGGGGTAGCCCAGCCTATGAGTGATCCAGGATGCTCATGGACCTCACGATTCCCATTGGCCATGCTGGCAGGGGCTGATGGGAATCGTAGTCCATGAACATCTGGAGCGCCATAGATTGGCCACCCCTGCTTGAAAACAAATTCAACTCAAGAGAAGCATCTTCCCTGTTGCAGCTTCGACTGCCGTTGCATTTTTTCAGGAGTTCAGATAACAGGACTGCCAAAGGATGTGCTTTTGACTGGACAGGAGGGAATCGACGGGGCACTTAGAGAACCGCGCATCCGCCCCACCCCCCTAACCACTTCACACATTTCCGGCTTGCTTGTAAAAAAGAGGCTAGAAATCCCACTTGAAAGAAACGCTCAGGAAGCGGCGTCTCTGCTGTCCCTTGCCGGGCGGCCTCCCAGACTGTAACCTGATGTAATGGAGCGTCTGGTCTCGCCCTCTTCCTTCTCGAGATAATTTCGTGGCAGTAGGGCAGTGATGGCGAACCTTTTCGAGACCGAGCGCCCAAGCTGCAACCCAAAACCAACTTATTTATTGCAAAGTGCCAACACGGCAATTTAACCTGAATACTAGGGTTTTGTTTAGAAAAAATGGATTATGGCTCTGAGAGCGTCATTGCTACTCTCGGGAGTAAAGCAGGTGGTAGTCGGGGGGCTTTGCTTTGAAGCAACCATGCAACTTCTTCCAACGGGTGAATCAGCGACCCTAGGAGGGTTTACTCAGTAAGCAAAGCCCCATTGCCAGCAACCCGAGCTTACTCCCCAGGTAGGGATGCAGCTTTGGTTCTTCGTGACGCATGAAAATCAGTGGGGTTTAACAGTGCTTAACAGGGTTATGCACACTGCTTCCCCAAAATTAGGTCTTAGGTTTAATGCTAATAATCGAGCCCAGCGGCCCAGGCCAGCCTAGATGTGTGGGGGGGGGCAATTTCCCCCCCACATGATGAACTCTGTGCGTGTCCACAGAGAGGGCTCTGAGTGCCACCTCTGGCACCCGTGCTAAAGGTTCGCCATCATTGCAGTAGGGTAACCTACAACAGGACAGCGCCTCTTAGGCCAAGAGCCAATCTTGCTCTTGTCTTACGGCCCCGTCTCCCTTACTTCAGTTGTGTGGTAGTGGAAAATGGTATTAAGTCACAGCTGACTGATGACAACCCCACAGGATTTTCAAGGCAAGAGACATTCACAGGTGGTGCCCCATTTCCTGTCTGGACGGGGGCTGATAGAGTTCTGAGAGAACGGTGACTGGCCGAAGGTCACCCAGCAGGCCTCGTGCGGAGGAGCGGAGAATCGAACGCGGTTCTCCAGAACCGAGTCTGCCGCTCTTAACCACTACACCATGCTGGCTCTCTCTTGTCCACGATACTATTTATTAATGAACTTTGACTGTACTTTTTTTCTGAGTGGGACGAAAATCCTGTAGAACTAGGATTTTCGAGAAACAGATTGGCCATGAAATCCGTGGACCTTCCCGGATAAAACGGGGGAGGAGAGAACTGTGTAATGCCACCGTCAGTTTATCGGAGGAAGGGAAGATGAAAAAGTATTCCTGTATCTCACGGGGAAGAGTTGGATTCTGCCATTTTGGCAGAACTGCACAGTTCTTTCTGAAGATGAGGTGGTGCCTGTTCAAAGGATGTACGACTGAAGGTGGAAGTCAATGTGGTGTATTGGTTAAGAGTGGCAGACTCTAGAGAACGGTCCATTGTATACTTACAGTGAAGGGGCCTTCTCCTGGGAGGCAGCAGAGCATCTTGCTGAGTGTTTCTCACCTTTGCTCAGGGAGGCAGGAAAAAGAATTTGCCGCTTCCTGTAGAGGCTCTGGACTCCATTTTGTCAGTATTTTTCCTGCCTCTATAGGGAGTGCACGCACAGTTCTTTCTGAAGACGAGGTGGTGCCTATTCAAAGGATGTACAACTGAAGGTGAAAGCCAATGTGGTGTATTTGTTAAGAGTGGCAGACTCTAGAGAACCGGGTTCTCCAGTTCATTACTACTACCAGTAACAGAGAGATTCAGCATGACATAATGGTTGAGACTGGCAGACTCTAATCTGCAGAACCAGGTCCGATTCCCCACTCCTACACATGAAGCCTGTTGGGTGACCTTGAGTCAGTCATAGTACTCTCAAAACTCTCCCCCCACACAGAGGCAGTCAATGGCCAACCATCTCTTGCTTTGAAAATCCTATGAGGTTGCTGGAAGTCAGTTGTGATTTCACACATCTTGCCCCACCCACCCCCATTAACAGGAACACTTGGTTTTATGTCCTTTGCATATAAATAATGCTAAAATGGCATTAAAAGAAAGCTTTCGGAAACTCCAGCAACAAAAATAGCCCCCGAAACAAGATGTACAGTAGTGATAATTCACCAGCCCGTCAGTTTGTTCCCTTATCTAAATGGTTTTCTGGATTTAACATGGAATCGGACATGAAATAGCCACAGATATTTCAGTTGTCTCTTTGGGGAATGTTGCATCTCTCTTTTATCTCTCTTTTGGCGGTGCTGTGGCTTCTTCCCTTCCTATTTCATCTTCACAATAACCAGTGATGGGATCCAAAAATTTTAGTAACAGGTTCCCATGGTGGTGGGATTCAAACTGTGGCGTAGCACCAATGGGGCTGGGCAAGGGCATGGACGTGCGCGGGCTGGCATTTCCTGAGGCCCGAGGGCTGTGGCAAGGGCGCGAGTCGCTCGCACGCCCGGTCCAGGGCAGAAGCGAATGCGCGAGCAGGCACCTGCCGCATACTTTGGTGCATTGCACCTAACCTGCTAGGACTGCTTCAAGTTCCTGCTGGCGCTACTGCTGAGAGGAGGGCGTAGCTTGAATCAAGGCCCAAAAAAATCACGTTGGCAAAATCACCCATTAGTAACCCCCCTCTCGGCACAATAATACTACAAATAATTAGTAATCCTACTCTAGGGAACCTGTGAGGAACCTGCTGAATCCCACCCACTGGGACAACAACCATTTGAGGAAAACTGGGCTGAGAGAGGCTGACTGTTGAATTCGAACCCGAGACGCCCCAATTGTCGATTAATGCTCTCACCGCTGCAGCACACTGGTCCTCTGTGTCTGGAAAATACCAGCAAAGTTCAAAAACAATGTGCCAAATTCTCCTCACGACACTTCACTCAAGTTTTCTGACATGGCTGGATTGGGAGACGACGGCAGGGGCCAGCTCTTACAAGACCTTGTTCTGTTCTGCCAGGGCCGATCCTGTCAGCGCTTGGAATTCAATTAAATGAAATAATAAACACTTTCGTGTTTAAGAAAAGGGCATTCTTCTCCCGTTTCCCAATGTGCTTAAAAAACTTTAGATGCGCTTTTCTAATTTAGCAGGCAGGTTTTTTTAAGAGGGCACTTGTTTGTTGCTTCGAACAGGGCAAATTGCCCCCTTGAACTGCCTGGAGGGAGAACGTGGCCCCAAAAGAAATGCTTTAAAAATGCTCGCACATATTTTTAAGCATTTTCTAAATTAGAAACAGCAATACCGAAGCAGATACGTATGAAATCGGCCCTTTCCTATTTCGTTTGGTTTTCACATCATATCACTGCAAACCATGTCCTCGCTCTCATTTTCATTCCTGCGCTCACCAAGTTGCTGTTTCTTTTAGGTTGCTGAAGTCAAAACAAACCTCAATTCCAATGCCGCTATAGAATTTTTATGAGTATGGTCAGCCACTGGATCCCAATCGGATATCTGCCCACTCCCAATTCCCACGACTGGCATTTCTTTAGCAAGAAGATTAAATCTGAACGGACGGGGGCGAGCGAAAGAGATCAGCAGCCTCTTATCTGACTTAACTGACAAGACGTTCGTCTTGGAAGCAATAGGACAACCTCTTTCCATTTCGGCACCAGATGTTTGCTTTGGCTCCGTGGCCTGCTCTGGGCCACGGGGAAAGTTCATTCCGGCGAGGCACTGAGCCCTTCAGAAGAGCTCCAAACCTCAAGAAAGGGATATTTCTTCCAGATCATCCAAGCCTGTTGAGCTTGGCTAGATATTTGGCAAGATAAAGCAAACGTGGAAGGAGGCTGGGTTGCCTGCAGGCCGGAGATTGGCTCTGAAGCCCGTGGCTTCCACAGCCACAAGGGCCACAAACCTAGATCAGAAACAAAACAACACAGGAAACAGAGGATTTAAACTGGGGACAGTGAGGAACACGGGCTCCACGCCAGCTCCCTCTTCTATGTTACCTTAAATGAGCCTCTTCTTCTTGACCTTCCTAACCTCCCTTGTTTTCTTTATCTTCACAAATTGTGATTTCTTGTCCTGTTTTGCCTAGTCCAGGGGTTTGTAACCTGCGGCTCTCCAGATGTTCATGGACTACAATTCCCATCAGCCCCTGCCAATTTGGCCATGCTGGCAGGGGCTGATGGGAAATGTAGATCCTGGCTTAACATCTGGAGAGTCATGCCCTGGAATTGAAGGCTCCCTCTGGTCTAAACTTTAACCCGCCATCAAAAGTAATTACAAAAAAATAGTTATTTGTTTCATGACAACCTAACTTTACACCACAGGCATCCAGTAAGGCAGTGGACGTCCATTTTATTAGGTATGGGGAATTAAAAATAAAATCCTGGCTCCACTTCCTCCTTTTCCCCCCTAAACACACATGGCCTTTTGTCTCAGGTTCAGGAGCCAGACTGTGGATGACTCAGGGGCTTGAGATGCGCATCAGATAACTAAAGGAGATACCTCCCTCCTGAACATGATAACTTTGTCCCTTCTATCTGGGACACCTCCGTGGTGCCTCCTCTCCTTCAAGCCCCTCCTGAAAACCCACCTTCTAATTCATTATTCTCAAGGAGCAGCAGTGGTGTAGGAGGTTAAGAGCTCGTGTATCTAATCTGGAGGAACCGGGTTTGATTCCCAGCTCTGCCACCTGAGCTGTGGAGGCTTATCTGGGGAATTCAGATTAGCCTGTGCACTCCCACACACGCCAGCTGGGTGACCTTGGGCTAGTCGCAGCTTCTCGGAGCTCTCTCAGCCCCACCCGCCTCACAGGGTTTTTGTTGTGAGGGGGGAAGGGCAAGGAGATTGTAAGCCCCTTTGAGTCTCCTGCAGGAGAGAAAGGGGGGATATAAATCCAAACTCTTCTTCTTCAACTGCAACCCTACAAAAACCAGAAGAGCCCCACTAGATTAGACCCTGGGTCGAAGCGGCCCAGCATCTTGCTTCCCACAGCGGCAGCCCCCGGATGGTTCTGTATCGACATTGTCCAGTAAATTCTCTGCATCGCACTGCAGAAAGAACACAGACACCACCTGTCGGAGCGGCCTCTTGAGCCAGGCGCACTCGGTGCAGCTTATGAAGTCGGTTGAAAGAGAAAAACCCCGTGCCGACTGGGAAGAAAAGCAAAACAGAACAGGGAAGATAAAACAAACCACCCTTCAAACCTTGAGCAACTAAGCAAACATCTTCCAGATACTGCAACAATACTTCAGGTGCCAAGATTCCTTTATGGTTACACACAAAGCCGCAGAACAAGGAAGCGCTCACAAAGGTAGAAGGGTGTGCTCTTTGAAGTTACTAGTGCCTGGATTTCACCCTGACCTCTCCAACAGAGAGATCTCAGAAGAGAGGGCCAGAAAACAGACACAAGAAGAGTGGCAGCTGGCTGCACGGAATCATAGAGTTGGATGAGACCACAAGGGCCATCCGGTCCAACCCCCTGCCGTGTAAGAAGAGACAATCAAAGCACTCCCAACAGATGTCCATCCAGCCTCTGTTTAAAAACCTTAAAGGAAGGAGACTCCACCACCCTCCAAGACAGAGCATTCCATTGTTGAACAGCCCTTATTGTCATGAACTTCTTCCTAATATGAAGAAGAAGAAGAAGAAGAAGAAGAAGAAGAAGAAGAAGAAGAAGAAGAAGAAGAAGAAGAAGAAGAAGAAGAAGAAGAAGAAGAAGAAGAAGAAGAAGAAGAGTTGGATTTATATTCTCCCTTTCTCTCCTATAGGAGACTCAAAGGGGCTTACAAACTCATTTCCCTTCTCCCCTCACAACAAACACACTGTGAGGTAGGTGGGGCTGAGAGAGCTCCGAAGAACTGTGACTAGCCCAAGGTCACCCATCTGGTGTGTGTTGAGTGCACAGGCTAATCTAGTTCCCCAGATAAGCCTGCACAGCTCAAGCGGCAGAGCGGGGAATCAAACCCGGTTCCTCCAGATTAGAGTACACCTGCTCTTAACCACTACGCCACTTGGCACCACAACACAGAATAGAGAGGTACTATTATCTTCCTTGATCTAGGCACTATACGCCTATGCAGCCCAGAATTGCATTGGCTTTCTTAGCTGCCGCAGCACAACATGGGCCAAAGCTGGCCAGAGCCATATCAAGAAAAAATGAGACCACAGGAGAGAGAACCTTTCTTCGCGTATTCATTTAATCCCACCTTGCTCTATTATGCCTTTCTCCAAGGATGCCACGGTTGATAAGTTTGACTTGGCAAATCTTGGACTGGGGCTTCCCTTGCAAAAAATGTATGGATAGCAAGGAGGGGCATGTTAACATCAGCTCTTGCAATTGGCAGGCAGCATAAAGCCTCTGGATTGGCCAGACCTGGCATGACTAGGAGGGTCTTTTGCGCTCCCCTGGTCGATGAAGTGATACCTTTTTCTGTCATCCTACAAAGATGCCACAATTCACACATGGCCTGTCTTTTTTTAAATAGGCAAGAAAAGTTAAGAGGAACACAAACAAAAATAGCTGACACAATTTTTATTCCCTCTGCAAGCCTGGATGACTGTCAGACACTGAGCGGGTCGGCCAAATAACTGTTTATTGTTGTTGTTTTAAAGAAGCGGAAGGCCTTGATGTTGGAAAAGGCCTCCGAAATTGTCCTCCCTGCGTACCTTTCGAACTCGGCATGGAACCTTCGCATGGCCCACGCCACCAAATGCGGATTTTTGGCAGAGCCTGATAAACGTCACAGTCTGCTCCCCGAATTCGTCTTTCAGCAGTGAAAAGGAGAGGAGTGGGTCAGAATAAAGATTTCTCTCTTCCGGGGCTGTTGGCAAAAGAGTAAGAACTGGCCGGGATGGATCCTCTCTCCATCTGCAGAACGGCCAAACGAGCAAGGGAAAAAAATCTGGCCTGAATGGGTTTAATTTGCTTTCTAAGCAGTCTTGTGTGTGTGTGTGTGTGTGTGTGTGTGTGTGTGTGTGTGTGTGTGTGTGTGTGTGTGTGTGTGAGTGTGTGTGAGTGTGAGTGTGTGTGTCTTTTTTTGCATTATGCAAAATGTGGTGGAGCTATGCTGCCAGGTCTGCTCTGGCCCCCGCCCCCATATGAACATCTGAAGTCGCCGTGCGCCGAGCCAGATCACTGGTTCCTCCTCACCACCCTGGGACATGGACAATATATACCCCACTAAACTTTCCCTTTTCACTTAGACACAGTGTGAAACAGACTTTTCTCTGTGATACAGCTCTGAAGATGCCAGCCACAGATGCAGGCGAAACGTCGGGAACAAAATCCACCAGACCACCGCCACACAGCCCGGGAAACGCACCAGATCCAACTGTCTCCTCTGATTGGCCGCTGTTCAAGGACTCGAGCAGAGAAAGAGTCTTCTCAGCATCTCCTACCAGAGACTGTTAAGTGAAGATGGCAGGATTTGAACTTGCGAACTCTTAAAGACGAGTGCTGTACTGTTCGGTTACGGACCTTCCCTGTTTGAGCCTAGGAAGCTTTACTTTCTGCTATGAGAGCTCCACGGTCTCAGGCACAGACCCACTCTCCTCAGAAGGTGCCAGGATTAGAACTGGATATCCGTATGCAAAGCAAGTGCTCTGCCACTTAGCCACTGCCCCCCCCCCCCCCAAAGTTCAGCCTTTGGTAAGCCAAACCGGATAGACACCCATTTTACAACTCCCCTGGATTCACCAATTAGAACAGGGGTCTGCAACCTGTGGCTCTCCAGATGTTCATGGACTACAATCCCCATCAGCCCCTGCCAGCATGGCCAAAGACCACACAGTAAGCATAATGGCAGAACAAAGTTTTGAAACCTGAGACCTTCCTCACGACAGCAATCACAGCAGAATACAATGGTGAACGGGTCCAAACATTTAATCTTTCAAGACCAAAGCGAACCCCTAGTCCAGGGGTGGCCAACCTATGGCACTCCAGATGTTCTCGGACTATTATTCCCATCAGCCCCTGCCAGCATGGCCAAAGACCACACAGTAAGCATGATGGCGGAACAAAGTTTTGAAACCTGAGACCTTCCTCACGACAGCAATCACGGCAGAATACAATGGTGAACGGGTCCAAACATTTAATCTTTCAAGACCAAAGCTAACCCCTAGTCCAGGGGTGGCCAACCTATGGCACTCCAGATGTTCATGGACTACAATTCCCATCAGTCCCTGCCAGCAGGGGCTGATGGGGATTGTAGTCCATGAACATCTGGAGTGCCACAGGTTGCAGACCCCTGAATTAGAAGAACAAGGAGTCTATACCACTGTGTGTTCACCTGCCTTTTTTGCAGACGATTCTGCTTGTGTGTCCCTTCTTTGCTTGCTGTGCAGCTTTTTGTTCATTTGATCTTCCCCCAGATCAGGGGTCTGCAACCTGTGGCTCTCCAGTTGTTCATGGAGTACAATTCCCATCAGCCCCTGCCAGCCCCTGGCGGGGCCGATGGGAATTGTAGTCCATGAACATCTGGAGAGCCACAGGTTGCAGACCCCTGCCCCAGATCATCCTCATGTCCCCGACCAGCAGTCAATGCCACCCACAGAATGACTCCACTTGGGTCTGCCCCACCCCAGCTCCCACACTGATCACCTCAAGACGTGGACTCCAGTCCAGGACAGAGCTTCATAAAGTAGGCCTAGAACGGGGAAAATCCTTTCCTGTAAGTGTCACTTGTGTTGGCTGAACTGTAGTGTTTTGTCAATGCAATGTGGCGACCCCCCCCCCCCCACACACACACACAGAGTTTTAAGCTTTAGAGTTTTGCTGCATGCTGAAAATGGAAAATAGCCCAAATAAACTCAAAAATACACACGTTGCACTCTGGCTGTGTCTAATCTTCTATATTAATCTTATATATAATTGAACAACTCAACACTTCTATTTGTATTTACATTTCCTTATTTCTCTGACAAGGTTCTTAAAAAAAAAAAAAAAAAAAAAAAAAAAAAAAAAAAATACAACATAAGTCTTCCAACTCTTATAACTAAACATAAATCATCACTTAGTCCATTCAATTCTCTATTCCTAGAAACAAAGCTTCCAGTTCCACTTATAGTCCATAGCTATCCAATTCTTACTTGAGTTCTACATAGAAACGTCTCTGCTTGGCATTAGTAGAACGTTTTTTAAATCGCAAGCGTCTTCCTCAGTATGACAGTATGTTCAAACAACTTCCATCAGTTCTTTGAGGCTTCTAATGGGTATATCTGAAATTAGAATTACACAGATACATATATACTGAAATCACAATCATGCCTATTTCTCTAGCTTTCTTGCACCAGTCCATTTCATCTGTCTTTCATGCATCTTTTATTTTTATTACTCCCATTACTCACTGGCTCTCTGTTTGCACTCTTAAAGATAGTTGATGATTGAAAATGGAAAATAACCATCTCCAACCTCCAGACATAGAATTAAAGAGCTGGGCTTCTTTCCAGGTGGAACGGCACGGCTCACACCACAGATTTGTGGCCTAGCACAACTTTAAAAACGAAGCGCCTTCGTGACTTCTCTGTGCCAACCAACGTTCTGATATCACTGTCCCAAAATTTCACCTGTGCGCGTGTGTGTTTTGAAACCCAGTTTACAGCAACTTTTCCACACCGTTGCTGAAATCCGTGGCTTGCCCTATGCATCCCTGATCATCACTGGTTGCTGGTTACAGGCCTGAGACACAAACCAATCCCAGAGAAGCAGGTAAGGTGCATTTGAGCAGGTCAGCAGAGGTGGAGCTACCAGGGGACCGGGGGGTGCACACTGCACTGGACGCACGCCGGGGGGAGGGGAAATCACCCCCCTCCCGCCCCCTCACACTTATTTTTGTGAAACTGCGCAGGCTGGAAAAGCGGCCTGTTCCCTTCAAGCTGAAAACGACCTGGTGGGAACTACACTTCTCAGGGGACCTTGCGAGCCCCAGGGTCTCCTGGGAAGTGTAGTTCCCACCAGGCTGTTTTCAGCCTGAAGAAAACAGGCCGCTTTTCCAGGCTGAACGAAGGTGGGGGGGCAGGGCACCACGGAGGGGGGAGTGGAAAACACAGAGTGTGCACCGGGCGCACTCTGGCCCAGCTACGCCTCTGCAGGTCAGTGGGGGTCAGGACAGGATGAGGAGTCCCCAATACCGGTAGGCAAGTCAATGCCCTTGGCACAAAACTCAGGGCGATGCAACCCAGAGAAATGCCTGTCTCGTTTTAAAGATAAGCATTTTTAAGTTTAGAAGAAGTCACAGCTTTCCTGCTTGACCCCGGGGGATTGGGAAAACGATGCTCCCCTCCGCCCTTTCGCAAGCAGTGGGATCCTTCTTTCAAAAATTCTTTTATCCAGTATTATTGAGGAGAAACCAAAGCCATCTGCTTCGATGCTGCTGCGTCAGCTGCAGGGGAAGGAGGGGCGTGCCGGCCTCCCCTCTGGCAGGGCAACTTCCATGTATGGAAATCTAGCCAGACAGCAGAAGCCAAAGGGGTGAGCCAAAACACCGGCTGGTGCCCTTTGAGGAAAGCTGTTTGATCTTCAGCGGGGGCAAAAGACACCGGGCAATCCCTCAAGGGACACGGATCACTTCCAACGTTCACTCTTTCCTCCGGACACTTCCTACAGAAAGCCAATCCATCTCCTCTCTGGCTCTGTCTTAAGGCAACACTCCAACGTCTGGCCCAGATGTTTCTAGAAAGCCAGCAACCGGGAAAGTGTAAATCGGCCTTTTTCTCATTTCTTTTTGCTTTCACACGTTGGCCGCGGGAGCCCGTTTTCTGGTTCGCCCTTTTTAGCTGCTTTGTTTCTTCCTGTGGCATTTTTGCGCCGGTTGCTCCCCCTTTTCCATTTTAGCCCTTTTCTGAAATTCAGCAGCTGTTGCTTTGGCGTCTTACAAGCCCTTGCACACTCACCCGGGGAAACGTGACATTTTTCCCACTGAAACAAATCCTCAGACAGACAGAGCTTGCCAGCCGGGGCACAGTTGCGTGAGCACACAAAGACATCCGTGTGACACGCTTCCGCCACAGGGGCACGCTTCTGCATTCTCCACTGCCAATCACAAAGTTAAGAGGCTGAGATGTGTTTCCCCACTGTACCAACGCAGCACTGCCTGCAATCCTATGGTCCCATAATTTCTAGCTAAGGCACGTTAGGAATTTTGGCAGCTGCTGAAATGGACTCACCCTGACAGAAGGGCAACATCCACTACCCCACTAACCTCAGGTCCTGAGGGGTATATTCACAGGTTCTGGCTTAATGACGGTGGTCCACCATGGAACCTCCACATACAGACGCACTATACCCCTGACTCAAGAGTCTGAAAATCCAGAGGCCCCAATCACCACTGGCAATTGGTCGCCAGGTTGCCAAAGGGCTCAGCTCTGGAATCTACAAACCGGCAGGAGGGCTGAGAAAAGCTGTCGGGCACGGGCACGAACAGCAAGAATTCGAAAGGCGGGAAGGGAAAAGAGTTAAGAGTTGACGATGAAAGTTTGCAGAAATGGCTGCACTCCATGTCCTGGATGCTTCTTTCCATAAAGAAGCAGGAAGCTGCAATACGAAGAAGAAGAAGAAGAAGAAGAAGAAGAAGAAGAAGAAGAAGAAGAAGAAGAAGAAGAAGAAGAAGAAGAAGAAGAAGAAGAAGAAGAAGAAGAAGGAGGAGAAGGAGAAGGAGAAGGAGAAGGAGAAGGAGAAGGAGAAGGAGAAGGAGAAGGAGAAGAAGGAGAAGAAGAAGGAGAAGGAGAAGGAGAAGGAGAAGAAGGAGAAGAAGAAGGAGAAGGAGAAGGAGAAGGAGAAGAAGGAGAAGAAGAAGGAGAAGGAGAAGGAGAAGGAGAAGAAGGAGAAGAAGAAGGAGAAGGAGAAGGAGAAGGAGGAGGAGGAGGAGGAGGAGGAGAAGAAGGAGAAGAAGAAGAAGGAGAAGAAGGAGAAGAAGAAGGAGAAGGAGAAGAAGAAGAAGAAGAAGAAGGAGAAGAAGAAGGAGAAGGAGGAGGAGGAGGAGGAGGAGGAGGAGAAGAAGAAGAAGAAGAAGAAGAAGAAGAAGAAGAAGAAGAAGAAGAAGAAGAAGAAGAAGAAGGAGAAGGAGAAGGAGAAGGAGAAGGAGAAGAAGGAGAAGAAGGAGAAGAAGGAGAAGAAGGAGAAGGAGAAGAAGGAGAAGAAGAAGAATTGGCCAATTGGCCATGCTGGCGGGGGCTGATGGGAATTGTAGTCCATGAACATCTGGAGAGCCGCAGGTTGCAGACCCCTAGAGCCTTAGCAGCACAGGCCTCACCTGTTTGGGTGCCAGAGATGAGGAGTCTTCACCGACCAGCGCTTTAAAAGGGGAAGGAACCTCTGGTCTGATCAGCCAATCAGCTCTACAAGATTTTGGGGAAGGCCTGCTCACATGGGAGAGTCAACAACCTATGAAGGGACCCCCCACCTCTTTACGATGGCCTTTAAAAGCCAAAGAAAGCTCACAGGTAAGAGTGGACTCACAACGTGTGCTTTCCAGAGTAGAAAGCCTTACAGAAGTGGGATTGCAGCCCAGATAGGAGGAGGGAACCTGACTGCAGAATGGGACAAGATGGACCCCCATGGTTTGTTACAACACTAATCTTTCCTGATGATTCTCCAAAAAGACTCTCAGTTTTCCCAAAAGACTTTCAACTTTCCATACTGGCCACTCCAAATTTCCAAAATGGAATGTACTTTCCTCCAAAAGAAAAGAAGTGAGATCCCGGCTGAAAGTCTTTATCAATACTATAAACCAAATTCCTAGACAAAGGAAACAAAGGCCAGGATACTTCTATTCAGATGCTCCCACCAGTGACCTTGCTATCTCCATTGTTACTCCCATGCTAGAGACTTCATTGTTACTCATACTTCTATTCAGATGCCCTCAACTATTGACCTGGTTGTCGTCTTTGTTACTCACAGACAATGGCTCATTCCGCACACGCAGAATAATGCACTTTCAAGCTGCTTTCAGGGCTCTTTGAAGCTGTGCGGAATGGCAAAAACAGTTGTGAAAGCAGCTTGAAGGTGCATTATTTTGCGTGTGCGGAATGAGCCAATGTTTCTTCACCCACTCTGGACACTCCAACATATATACTCCACTTGCTTTCCCAAAATCAGATCCTCTGAAGATGCCAGCTACAGATGCAGGCGAAACGTCAGGAGAGAATGCTGCTAGAACACGGCCATACAACCCGGAAACCACAGGGGACACAACCATCATTACACAATCACAGGTTCCCACAGCACAGCAATTTATACAATAAACAACCAAAAAGTGCAACAGAATCAATATACAAAACAAAAATTGGCACAGGCGAAGAAAGATGTATTTGTCATAGTAATAAAAAAAACTGCATCTGTTTTGGGAGCTGCGCCTTACAAAAATCAACCCTGGAAGGGATGGAATAAGAGTTCCCAAACATTACAAACAGCATCAGATTGCAAGAAAGCAAGCACAGAACAGAGACTCATTCAGAGACGCATGAGGCATCCTGCTTTGAAACCATGCCTTTCCATTACTGTTCTGAACTGAGAATGATGTCATCACACCTAAGGCAGAGATGAAACAGAATGACCTCGGAAGGAGGTTGGTCAGAGCAAGAAGTCACGCAGAGACACACAGACACACTATTCCGTAGGCAGTATACATAGTTTTTGAATCACTATAGTAACAGCTTCCTTGTCTGGTATGTGGGCAGACATTCCAGATCATGTTCACAATTATCCGTCCACCTGATTTCCACATGACAGGCAGATTTGGGACCCCCTCTGCTCCAGCAGTTGCGAAGGAGGCGCCCTTTTTTCTGAGAGACCAGGAAAACTTCCACGAAGAATGCATAGCAGGTTTGGCAGCTGCTAACTGGGCCTCAAGTTAAGGCAAAAACACTACAGCATAATCAGAAAACACCATGGGCAAACACAGTTTCAGAGACCGATGTACCGTAGCTACAGAGGCGCAGGATAACAAAAGACTCTGAACCTGATGCAGTGGTGGCGAACCTTTGGCACTCCAGATGTTATGGACTACAATTCCCATCAGTCCCTTCCAGCTTGGCCAATTGGCCACCACAGTAAGGCATCGGAGATTCTCGAATTTGAACTAGGACCCTCGTGATCCAAGGATGGATCTAGATAAGAAGAGAAGAGTTTGGATTTATACCCCGCCTTTCTCTCCCGTAAGGAGACTTCAGGCAGCTTACAAACTCCATTCCCTTCCTCTCCCCGCACCTTGTGAGGTAGGTGCGCCTGAGAGAGTTCCGAGAGAACTGCAACTAGCCCAAAGTCACCCAGCAGGAATGTAGGAGTGCGGAAACAAATCCGGTTCACCAGATCAGAGTCTGCTGCTCACGTGGAGTGGGGAATCAAACCCGGTCCTCTGGATTAGAGTCCACCTGCTCTTAACCATTACACCATGCTGGTTCCAGAGGCTCTAGAGGTGATCAGGAATATCTCTGGTTCCAATTCTTGTGTTGCTGATACAGGTAGCATTTGCTGCAGCCGACGGCTCATTCCCCCTCACCATATAAATCTCTCTCCCACACACACTCACTCTCACACACACTCTTTTAAAATTATTTCTCATCCCCCAGCTGAGCTCAGAAAACAGAAGTGAACCCCACTGGGGGGGGGGGGATTAGCCTCAGGGAGGGGAAAGGGTCTGCAGTGTTTGTTCGGTACCTCTCCCTATGCAGACGTCTCTCGCGCAAGACTCTCCCGTCCCTCTCAGCTGCGCCATCTTGGCAAATGCAGCCTCAGCCGCCTTCCCACGCTGAGAAGTCCTTGGGGGAGTGTGCGGGTTTTGGATCCGAGGAAGCGCTCAGAGCGGGAGCTCCAAGAACAGAATGCCCTATGCAGGCCTGCTTAGGAGCAGAGGGAAAGTAGAAGAAGAAGAAGAAGAAGAAAGGAGGGAGGGAGGGAGGAGGGAGGGAGGGAGGGAGGGAGGAGGGAGGAGTGGGACTGGATTGCCTGTCCCCCTTTCTCTCCTGCAGGAGACTCAAAGGGGCTTACAATCTCCTTGCCCTTCCCCACTCACAACAAACACCCTGTGAGGTGGGTGGGGCTGAGAGAGCTCCGAGAAGCTGTGACTAGCCCAAGGTCACCCAGCTGGTGTGTGTGGGAGTGTACAGGCTAATCTGAATTCCCCAGAGAAGCCTCCACAGCTCAGGCGGCAGAGCTGGGAATCAAACCCGGTTCCTCCAGATTAGATACATGAGCTCTTAACCTCCTACGCCACTGCTAACAAGAGTCTCTTCATGCTAGACTACTAACTACTCTTCATGCTAGACTACTAACTAGACTACTCTTCATGCTAGACTACTTGCTAGACTACTTCATGCTAGACTACTCTTCATGCTAGACTACTAACTAGACTACTAGACTACTCTTCATGCTAGACTACTAGCTAGACTACTCTTCATGCTAGACTACTCTTCATGCTAGACTACTAACTACTAAGTACTAACAAGAGTCTCTTCATGCTAGAATGGGAAGACCGTAAATTCTTGCTGCACCCCAGACTGGCTGGAGATAGGAAGGGAGAGGTAGGGGTCAAGAACTGTATACCTTGTGGCCCAAGTTAGAGGCCCAGAGGGGTTATTTGCCTCCTGACAGCCAGCAGGGTATGGCGGTTAAGACCAGGTAGATTCTAAATCTGGAGAACTGGGTTTGATTCCCCACTCCTCCCCCTGAGTGTAAGGAGACTCAAGGTGGCTTACAAACTCCTTCCCTTCCTCTCCCCACAACAGACACCTCGTGAGGCAGGTGGGGCTGAGAGAGTTCCAGAGAACTGTGACTGGCCCAAGGTCACCCAGCAGAAATGTAGGAGTGTGGAAACACATCTGGTTCACCAGATAAGCTTTCGTACCTGGAGGCCGGCAGCCCCAGGTAGGTCTGATTCACCCATGGAGGGGGAGAAGGGTAGAAGACCAACCAATTTCTGGCATCTCCATCAATTAAAAAAAAAATTCCAGGCACTCAGGGGACCCAACTCCGTTAAGGACTGCAGCACGCAAAAGCAGGAGATATAAGTCTTCCCTCAGTGTCATTTGGCAGACTTGAAATAGGGCTAGGGGAGACTTAGGCCCCTTCCGCACACGCAAAATAATGCGTTTTCAAACCACTTTCACAACTGTTTGCAAGTGGATTTTGCCATTCCGCACAGCTTCAAAGAGCACTGAAAGCAGTTTGAAAGTGCATTATTCTGCATGTTCAGAATGAGCCTTTGAGAAATAAGGTCCAAAAACTTTTTATTATGGACAGAATTTCCTTTGATTTGAAAGATCAGCCAACCAAAGAGTATTATCGTATTTGGCAGCCTTGGATAAATTATGTATCTTCAATGTATAAAATCTCAGTTTATTCAATAGGTTTTTAAGGTTTAACCAATTATGTTATGAAACTGTTTCTTATCCTTTCCCTTCCTCCAAAGATGGATGTTTTTGTTTTTGTGGTTTTTTTCTCTCTAATTGCAAAAGGATTAACCTGTGCTTATCATATTAATACGTTGCCACTGCTTTATTGTAGAGGGGAAGTCAGGGGTGGACAGAGGAGGGGGAGGGGTGGGTGGGTAGGTTATAAGGGAGGAATGATTTATACTGAATGAGAAGCAAAGCTTATGTAATAGTTATGATGATTTTAATTTAATTTTTCCCCCCTTTTGGACAAACTTGCTCTCATTTGTATATTACTTCATTGTTGTACTAATTGACCCCCCTTTTTGGAAAAGCAATAAAAATAGTATTTTAAAAAAACACACACACACACACACCCCGCCCCAATGCTCTCCATAGTTGACTTTTTTTCCAAATTAAAAAAAAACACCCAACCTCTAGCATTTCCTTGAAGAAAATTCATACCACCCCTTGGTCATGCAGGAAATACCAATATATTTTGGGCAGCGTGCCCACCTCTTCATATTTGCTCGGAGGCCTTAAAATAAGCGAGGGTGGGGAGAAAGACAATATAAAAATGTCTGCCCCTGCGGTGTGTGGATTCCAGGGACCAGATGCGAAATGCACAAGGAAATCCTGAGCCCCAAAAATGGGTCCCTTGTGCTTATTTGCTTATTTGCTCTGACTTTTTAACTAGGGCTCATTCCGCACATGCAGAATAATGCACTTTCAAACTGCTTTCAGTGCTCTTTGGAGCTGTGCGGAATGGCAAAATCCACTTGCAAACAGTTGTGAAAGTGGTTTGAAAACGCATTATTTTGCGTGTGCGGAAGGGGCCTAGGCCACCGTGCTTTCAAATTTCACTCTGCGGCCACGAGGACTAGAAACACATTTCTTAATAAGACTTGACTCCTAAGATGCTCAAGATTCTGTAAGAAGCCAGGGTGGGTCCATGCCACGCAGACAGCCCAGTAACACAACACAACACAACACACACACACACACACCATGTTATATAATCTGCATCCAAAGGTAACAGACTCATCTGGAACTCATTGGCTAAAATTGCCAGCTGCCTTCGATCAACAGAAGTTTTGACCTGATCAAACATGAACAAAATTGCAATCTCTTTTGAATTTGGGCAGATTAAAACCATACCCCAAGCTCCTACACAATATGCTTTAAAAAAAAAAAAGTATGGAAAGCACACAGGAATTCGAGGAACATGAAACTTCTGAGTTTTAATATAGCAACAATTCAAAATATAGCCCAGGGAAAGAATTCCCATGTTGAAACATTTGGGGGGGAATTGCTGGAAAAAAGAAAAGAAAAAGAAAATCATGACTGAAAGGCATTCCTGAAAAGAATCACTTTCTAGGCCAGAACTCCTGTGAAGCTCCAATAAGGACAACTGTGTATTAGGAGATGCAAAATTTCTATTAATGTGGATTAGTTACGGAACAGGCAGGCAGGGAGCCCTTTATTCTGAGCTTGGCGCTGCACCATCCCGCGTTCCAAAAGTTGCTTTATAACAGCTTTGCGAGAGACTGCACTAAAGCGAGGTTCCAACATGAAGGAGAGCGAGGTGAACGAAGCCCGGAAGCAGCAGCCCAAATTGTGCCACTTCAGGCAGTTAGCAGAGGATTCCAGCATGAAAGGTTCCCTTCCTCCTTCGTAGGGAAAATGAATCTATGCCACGTGAAAACTAGGATAGCAGAGAAATGCATGCACCGTTTTTCTATTTCCAGGGATTTTTAAAACAGAAGGGTGTATTCCAAAATGGGATCCTCCACCTAGAGAAGGGGTGTCCAACTCTGACGCCCCAGATGTTCACAAACTACAATTCCCATCAGCCAGGCTGAGAGGGACTGATGGGAATCGTAGTCCGTGAACATCTGGGGCGCCAGAGTTGGACACCCTTGACCTAGAACTGTGGTGGCGAACCTTTGGCACTCCAGATGTTATGGACTACAATTCCTTTATCACAAGGGCCAGATGCAATACCTTCCCATCGGCCATTACAAAGGGTCGCTACTTATCCATCCCTCTCCAGGATCGGGTTTGTCCACACTGTAAAAATCAAGTGGAGACTCTTGCTCACATTATTCTTGACTGTCCGAGATATGCGGGCATTAGGAATTTCTCTCCCAGGCTGGCCCTAGACAAATCTGAAAGAGACTCTGACTGTTCTGTTGTGGAGCTTCTGTTAAACAACACAGATGTTGTGCTCTTGGAAAAAGTAGCAAAATTTCTTTTAGAAGTGACAGAACTTTCTAAGTAATGTATACTGCTATATACAGTCTTCCTGTCTGCGTTTTGGATGTACTCTTGATTTGTATTTCAAAAATGTCTAGCAATGCTCTAGAACCTATTTTTAAATGCCAAATAAAGGTTGTTGTTGTTGTTGTTGACTACAATTCCCATCAGTCCCAATTGGCCATGCTGGAAGAGCTGATGGGAATTGTAGTTCATAACATCTGGAGTGCCAAAGGTTTGCCACCACTGACCTAGAGCCTAAAGTGGTGCGAGTCAGTACCGCAGGTCTCTGCCCATTGCATTATCTTGCTTGTCAGATAAGCTTGCCAATCTCCAGGTATAGCCTGGAGATAGACTTATAACTGATCTCCAGATGACAAAGTTCTGTAACCCAGGAGAAAATGGCTGCTTTAGAGGATGGACTTCGTGGCATTGTACCTCATCTCTAGCCAAACCCCACCATCTTCGGACTTTATTCCAAAACCTCCAGAAGTTTCTGGAGCTGGCAACCCTAACATGTGGGCCAGGCTGAAGCAGTGACATTTCCAACACGGTTCCATTCTTCACAATGCAATAGCAGTGGGTCTCACCTAGCAAGACACCTAGAACTGTGTTAGCCTAAATGCCTCCAGGAATTGAAAGGGACACACAAACATCAGCTGTTGTGATTGGCAGAGAGTATGAAGCCTCTGGATTGGCCAGGGTGGGTATAAATACTCAAAGCCTGGCCCACACAGCAGCACCTTTAGCTGCTCCAAATTGCGACAACTGATGTCTTAAATTGCTTAAATTGCAACAACTGATGTCCGGGGAATTCAGATTAGCCTGTACATTCCCACACACGCCAGCTGGGTGACCTTGGGCTAGTCACAGCTTCTCGGAGCTCTCTCAGCCTCACCTACCTCAAAGGGTGTTTGTTGTGAGGGGGGAAGGGCAAGGCGATTGTAAGCCCCTTTGAGTCTCCTACAGGAGAGAAAGGGGGGGGGGATATAAATTCAAAACTACTCCTCCTGCTCCTCCTGCTCCTCCTGCTCCTCCTCCTCTTCTTCTTCTTCTTCTTCTTCTTCTTCTTAAGGATGGTGTATTCAGACACAAGATGCTCAAAGTCAGGATTCAAATATGGCCGCCCATCATTCCTCCCACTGAAAGCAATAGTGCATGTTAAGGCATTCCGCTCACGTGCAAAGCTAAAACGAAATGCCTTCAGCCGAGCCCCACCTCTGCTCTCTGTTGCGACTCAGCACAAGGCTGCTGAAAATTAAACAGGGCCTTTCTCACGGTGCTCTTGCAAGGGCGAAAATAAACGGAAGCCCATCGCGCCCTTTGGCTCCCACTGAATTTCAAAAACAAGACAAGGAAGGCATTTTGGCTCTCCACCGATTTCCTCAGGATGTGTTGCCAGGGAAGGGGGGAACAAACAGTTTTTCCACCGCCTCGGACCTCATTTTCTTCACTACATTAATCGGTATAATTAACATGGGAAACTGCAGCCGCTCAATGGGAACAGTTATGCCCATCATCCTCCCATGTTCACTGCCTCTCCATGGGTGAGGGCAAACTTATAGGAAGGGACACTCTCCCCCCACGAAAACAAAAGAGAGAGCTGGCCCGAAAAGAAGGAATTTGCCAGCTCTGCAAACATAAACTGGCCCCCCTCCAAAGCAGAAGAAAAAACATGCCCATCTTTTATTTCCCACTTCTTCCATATAGCTCAAAGAAATGTTTATGGCTCCGGCCTCTGTCCCTTTGCCCCAAGAGAAGCCAGCCTATCAGGCCCGGTGAGTTTCGGGACAGCAACATAGATTCTCCCCCACCCTGAAACAGCATCACTTTCAATGTTTAAACTGGGAACCTCGATTCTCCCTTTAAATCCATTCCGAAGGGGGTGGATTTAAAAGGAGAATCTGGGGAAATTTGGAGGTGCCTGCTGTCAGGGGTGCAACTGTTAAGCTAGCAGCACCAAAATTTCAGGGTATCTTTAGGAGACCCTCCTAATGATACCACCCAGGTTTGGTGAAGTTTGGTTCAGGGGGTCCAAAGTTATGGACCTTCAAATGTGTAGTCCCCGTCTCCTATTAGCTCCCATTGGAACCAATGGGGAATGGGGTGCCCCCTTTGGGAGTACATAACTTAGAACCCCCTGAACCAAACCTCACCCAAGTTTGCTGTTATCATCAGGAGAGACTCACAAACAATCCCGAAAATTGTGGTGCTGCTAGCCTAAAAACTGCGCCCCCTGCAGGCCATAAACTGGAAAAAAAAACCTAAAAAATAAAAAACCCACAAACGAACCTGAATTTTTTGCACCCCCCAGGCGCGCCCCTGGTGCAAAGCGCAACCCACCCCCCTTGCACCCCTGGTAGCTCTGCCTCTGCAGGAAGCACTCACCTGTCCATCCACTACTCAGATATAATTTAGAATTCTTCCCTAGCACTGCCCCAGGCTCTCTGTGACATCACAGCAGCTATGCCACTGGGAGCCAAAGGGATCAAGTTCCTGCTCAGCCCAAGGATGACCTCAGCCAATCACGTGCAGGCAACAGTCAGAGTTCATGAGCCTAGCCTAGGAAAGATCCATGACAGCTTACAGATACAGATGGTGTTGGTTAGGTTGCTTTTCAGTTCTTCAATCCCATGCGCTGCTCAGATCCTCAGTTTGCCAGCTGGGAAGAGCCCCACACGGCCTGCCTATCTCTGGTTCCTTTCCCACCACCTCCCCAACTGGTTAATTTTCCTTTGAAAAGCTTGCAGCATGTCAAAACATTATTCTCATCCTACTCCAGCAGCTGAGCCAGCAAATATGGAGGCCTCCTTTCAAGGAAGCACAGAGCTCTTGCAGCCAACTGTTTGGAAGGCTCTCAAAACCTGGTATTTATTTGCAGAACTTCCTTTCCTTCCTAGTTTTGTTAAAACAGTTCTATCACGGGAGTCAACCGGGATGGGGTGGGAGATCGCTATTCTCCTCTGCAAATCAGCATCTTCTGTGATCTGAACACATGCACTGAATGTTTGGAGCAGCAGTGGCGTAGGAGGTTAAGAGCTCGTGTTTCTAATCTGGAGGAACTGGGTTTGATTCCCCGCTCTGCCGCCTGAGCTGTGGAGGCTTATCTGGGGAATTCAGATTAGCCTGTGCACTCCCACACACGCCAGCTGGGTGACCTTGGGTTAGTCACAGCTTCTCGGAGCTCCCTCAGCCCCACCTACCTCACAGGGTGTTTGTTGTGAGGGAGGAAGGGAAAGGAGATTGTAAGCCCCTTTGAGTCTCCTGCAGGAGAGAAAGGGGGGATATAAATCCAAACTCTTCTTCTTCTTCTTCTTGATCCGTGAAATGCTCAAACTGGCCATGATCCTCCTAAGTCTCGGGAAGACGGTTTTCACATAGCCGACAACTGAGGTCTTTTCACTGCGGATGCTAAGAACTGAATCTGGAACTTTATGTCAAGCAGATGCCCGACTATTAAGCCCCGGTCCCTATTTAACCCCAGACCCTCGTTTGTCTCTCGACAACCACAATAAGCGCCTCGCCAGACTGACGTGGAGTAGCCCACAGCGGAGAAATATTTGTCCCGCACACAAAGAGCTCTGCTCCCCAGACAGGAAAAGGCTGAATATGCTCGGCTTCGGCTCGCGATTGTTTCCTTGAAAGGCCACGGGAAAGCAATGAGGCACACGCACGTTTTATTATCCTTCCAAGCCCCGACATCGCCGCAAGAAAAGCCGCTCTTTTACGAAATAACTTTTTGGGCCTGTCATGAGAAGCCAGATACGTCTCTGGGCTGACCACCAGCTCGCCGGCCTCCAGCCAGATGCCGTGAAACCGTAGCCTTCTGGAAAGCGAGGACTGTGAGAGAAACACGGCTGAGGAATTTCACCTTGTCCCTCTCCTACATCAACCTTTTAGACACTAGCACAATTCATTCGGAGGAGAGAGGAAACCACACACAAGCACTGGGCACTCGCACACAGACACACAACGTGTTTTACCGCCGGTCCACGGAGAGGTTGGCTCAGTCATACGTCACCAAAGCGAGGACCGTCAAGTCCCGGGGCCGCACAGATTTGTGCTGGTGACCAAAGGAGTGCAGTGGTGGGATCCAAAAATTTTAGTAACAGGTTCCCATGGTGGTGGGATTCAAACTGTGGCGTAGCACCAATGGGGCTGGGCGGGGCATTCCGGGGGCAAGGGCATTCCGGGGACGGGGCATTCCTGGGCGGGGCTGTGGCAAGGACCAGCCATGCGCGGTCATGAAGCGAGAAGCGAATTACCGCGCGCCAGGCGCCCAGGCTGCCACGCCGCGCCGGTGCACCTCCTGCTAGACGCTGCTTCCAGAAGTTCGCCTGCGCTACTGGCACAGGGAAGGAGGCGTAACTGGGGGCAAAACCACGTGGCAAAATCACCCATTAGTAACCCCCTCTCGGCACACACAAATAATTAGTAACCTACTCTCGGGAACCTGTGAGAACCTGCTGGATCCCACCTCTGCCCAGGTGCAACTTTTCGTCTCTGGTTGCTGAACCCTACTGTTTCTAAGGGGAGATCAGATGTAGCTTTCGCCAACACGGTGCAGTGGTTAAAAATGGAGGTTAAGTGGAGCCCTCTAATCTAGAGAACCAAGTTCAATTCCCCACTCCTCCGCGTGAAGCCTGCTGGGAGTCCTTGGGCTACTCACAGTTCTCTCAGAACTCTCTCCGCCCCACACCTATACCTGCAGAAGTGTCTGTTGTACTGGGAGAAGAAGGGGAAAGGAGCTTATGTAAAGCTGCTTTGAGAATCCTTTTGTGGGTAGAAAAGCTGAGGGTATAAAGGAAACCAACATTCTTCTTCCACAGCGAATAACAAGGGCCGGTGTGGTGTGGGTATGGGGGGGGGTCTACAGTACCTGGAAACCTCCCATTCTTTTCACCTTTCAAATAAAATAGCCGAGGAAGAGATTAAGAGTTGTATCACTCCTAGAGATGTTAATCCCCTCCTTTCACGCTTGTTCTAAGAGGTTGGAAATTCCTTCCTATCGCAAGGAGAAAAGGGATCAAGGTCTCTTTTGACCACAGATGCTTAGTCAGCAACGCCATTTTTTTAATAAAATACAATGCTGGTATTGACTCAACGGACTGGGGCAGTTATGGGGGGCGGGCGGAGACTGCGTCATCTAATTTAAAGGCCTCTTCCCTGTTGAAAACGAATTTCAAAACCCAACAGAAGAGATGTTTTTAAAAAATCACATGTTGCCAGCTTTCACCTATAGCAGTCAGCAATACAGTACTATATTGTTTCAGCGGAAAGCTTTCAATTTCTGAAAATGTATTAAAAAAACTAATTATTGCCCTATTGAATGGCGTCATTTTGGGCAGCTTTCAGGTTATATTTGGGCTTCTTAAAATTTATAGGAAGTAAACATAATGAATATTTAAATAAAACACATGCATACTCTGCAAACCGCATAAAGGGGCCTTTGTGGAACTTATTATTCCTATCCAAATATTTTAGCTGTTTCTGGATCCTTGGAGATCCTTCTATTACTGATGGAAAGTGAGAGTAACAGATTGCTAAACAGAAGTCAAATGTATACGCTAAAAAAAAGTCAATGCAAATCGTCTTACGGGTAAAACTTCCTGAAAGAGCCACTAAGCCGGTTGACAGCTGGCTGGTTCAGACCAAAGCTACGCTCAGACAAGCTTCCTGCTTCACAAAGTGATCAACCAGAGACTCCCATGAACGGGGCCAAGTCGCCTCCCACACGTTTTACCCCTCAAATTGGCAGGCAGAATCTACTGCAAAGAAATATGGAAGTTGGCCACCTGGGCTCCTTAGCCCGCGAGGCGCTCTGGCTCAGGTACACGACATCTGCACTTGATATCACGGTTATGTGTCCTACGGTAGGTTCAATCCCAGCATCTCCAATTAAAAGGACCAGGCAGGGATGATGCTGGAAGACCTGAGACTACCAGTCCAACCAGGGGTCTGCAACCTGCGGCTCTCCAGATGTTCATGGACTACAAATCCCATCAGCCCCTGCCAGCATGGCCAATTGGCCATGCTGGTGAGGAGAACTGATGGGATTGCTTTCCAGTAGTTCATGAATTTATCTGGAGAAACCACAGAATTGAAGGCCCCTAATCACTGTTTTGGGATGTTGTGGGGTTTTCTGGGTGCCGATGCGACAAATTGTCCAATAGTATTTTCTCCTGATGTTTTAGCCTGCATCACAACGGGCCCTAGTGATTCTGGTCACGTGAAAGCCGCCTTCGACAATACTGACCAGGAGCAGCAGTGGCGTGGGGAGGGGTTAAGAGCTTCGTGTATCTAACCTGGAGGAACCAAGGTTTGAGGAGTCGCAGCAGCTCTGCCACCTGAGCTGTGGAGGCTTATCAGGGGAATTCAGATTAGCCTGTGCACTCCCACGCACCTGCATCAGCTGGGTGACCTTGGGCTGATCCACAGCTTCTCGAAGCTCCTCCTCTAGCCCCAGCTACCGTTCACAGGGTGTTTTGTTGTGAGGGGGAAGACGGGCAAGGAGATTGTAAACCCCTTTGAGTCTCCTGCAGGAGAGAAAAGGGGGATATAAATCCAAACTCTTCTTCTTCTTCTTCTTCTTCTTTGATGGATTTGAGGATTCCAGTTCAGGGACCTTTATTGTGACCGCACCTGTATTAGACCATCTGTCCTAAATTCCCTTTTAGAACTACCAAAATTTAGAACTACCGACACAAGAGTGCCATTTGCTATCTGTGCACTATGTGAAGGGGTGCTTTACCTTTTGTCTGTTCCACCTTTCACACTGCCAACATATAACTCACAGATAAGCTAGTTATACAGAATTCACAGATAACCCACACTTGTTAGGAGCCATTCATTCGCTCACTCAGCTTCAGAAGAGATGCGTGATCTCCAAGCGACCAAAATGCTCTTTACTTTAAATATACATCAATTACTTCAAAACAAGTATATTGCAAAGTACTAAAAACATGAGAAGTACTTTTGTGAGGTTGGGGGGAAGAGATAAATCTAAACACACAAATTTATTAGGATTCAGGGATCAGTTTACTGAGTCCAGTGCCCCAGAAATATTATAACCACATTTCTTTTGGTGGAGAACATCTGGGCAACATCTGTACAAAAGCAGCCAAGCCCGGCTCCTAGTTTTGTGTGGGACTTCAGGGCATCTGTGTGCAACACCTGGCCACTAACAGGCCAACCTGAGCTGCTGGTAGGGTGACTCACCTATTGTTTCAATGGGAAAAGAAAAGATCTCCCAATATGCTGTTGGAAAGGGGTACTAAAAGGTCAATTAACACCCACACAACCGACTGCTACCTGGTCTGTCTGGCATCCCTCTGCAGGCAAACCGACTTCTTAATCACATTTACACTGCATTGTCGAAGGCTTTCACGGCCGGATTCAACTGGTTGTGGTGGGCTTTCCGGGCCGTGTGGCCGTGGTCTGGTAGATCCTGTTCCTAACATTTCGCCTCCATCTGTGGCTGGCATCTTCAGAGGTGTATCACAGAGAGCAGTCTCACTAATTAATTATAATAGAGTTAAGTAGCAGAAACTCCGCTGACCTTTTCAATTGGGCCCACCAAAATCCAATCAATCCGTTTGGAGGGTACCAGATGTAGCATGCGAATTCTGCAAGCACTCCCTTACCCTAGCTGAGCAAATACATACTTTTGACAACCTGATGGAATCACAGATATGGCTGGGTAGATAGAAACTCTCTGACCCCAAGTCAGCAACTAGGGCCATTTCAGAGGTTGATTCCAGCAGGTTCTCACAGGTTCCCGAGAGTAGGTTACTAATTACTAATTCTTTGTATTATTATTGCCGAGGAGGGGGTTTACTAATTGAGTGAGATTTTGCCACGCGTGATTTTTGCCCCTTAGCTTCGCCCTCCTCTCAGCAGTAAGCGCTGCTTTGAACTTTGAAGCAGTCCTAGTTATATGAGGTGCACCGGCGTCGCGCCTGTATATAGCGCTGCGCCCTGCGTGCATTCATTTCCCTTAAGGACCCGGCTGTACGCCAGCTGCGTCCTTACCACAGCCAGCCAGGAATGCCCTGTCCCACGGAATGCCCGGCCGCGCCCCCATCGGTGCCTCCCACCCCAGCCCCATTGAAGCTTCGCCACCACTGGCTCTGAATCCCACCAAACCCATGGGAACCTGTTACTAAAATTTTTGGATCCCACCACTGGGCCGCTTTCCCCTACTTACAAAATGGGAGGTCAATGCCCCTCTGGAACGCGGTTTCCTTTAACTTTCTCGCGGGACCTGTTGAAGCGGCCCAGGTTCCATGAAAAGGTCACCCACCGCCAGCTTCTGGCCCCTTGGTTCCAACAAACCGGTCAGCCGCGCCAGATAGCCATAGGACTCCCCACAAGCTGCTTAAATCCGGCATCAGGGGCTGTCCTGATTGGCTGCCTGCGTTGTGCTAGAAGGCGGGGAATTATGTTTTTTTTTTAAAGAATCGGCGATCTCCCTACATCCTATTTGGAGCTACTCCAAACTGGCGTGCAGGTGGCATCTTCAGAGAGACCCAATTAGTGCAAAAGGCAAAACCCATGCATGGACACCCACCGGCGCCCTTCCCCCTCTCTCTACCCTCTCCAGGCCGGGAAGCTTCTGGTCGTTAAAAAAAATGTAAAAAAAAACAGGAAGGCTCGTCGCGTGCACACACCCCGCCATGTCCTGATTGGAGGGATGAATCCGCACATCCCACTTTTAGCAGCAGGAAAATCGAAACCTGGCCGTTATCCCATCACACATCACCCACCCTGGGCTTTTCCCACTCCCCTGCACTTTCGGTGCCGAGGGTTTTGGAAAAAAAGTGCTTGACCATCCCCTAGGGAACAGAACCAAGCCCTTACCGGCAGCTGAGGAAGGAGAGTGGCAGGGGTGGGAGATAAACTGCATGAGTGGCTGCTGAAGATGAGTGGGGAGTCTGCGGCTGGATCGCTGATTACTTGCAGCGGTAGCTGGCGCAACAAAAGGTGAGTGGGAAAACAGCCTAGGAGAAAAGGTGAGAGGCCAGCCCCACACCAGTTTCCCCCAGTGGCAGAGTGGTGGCGAACCTTTGGCACTCCAGATGTTATGGACTACAATTCCCATCAGCCCCTGCCACCATGGCCAATTGGCCATGCTGGAAGGGGCTGATGGGAATATGCGTCCACGTAATCCAGCTCTGGAGTGCCATGGTGCCGCCATCCTGAATCTTAATGTGGAACTGATTCTCTGCCACAGACTCTATGTTACCAACTAAGGATACACCAATTGCTGTTTATTAAGGGGCCAATTAGCCTTGAGGTTTCCAGTGGCTGAAGCTTGCCATAGAACAGTGATGGCAAACCTTTTCGAGACCGAGTGCCCAAACTGCGACCCAAAACCCACTTATTTATCGCAAAGTGCCAACACGGCCATTTAACCTGAATGCTGAGGTTTTAGTTTAGAAAAAATGGTTGGCGCCAAGGTGTGCGTTACTCAGGAGTAAGCTTGGTGGTAGTCAGTGGCTTTGCTTTGAAGCAACCGTGCATCTCTTCCAACAGGTGAATCACGACCCTAGGAGGGTTTACTCAGAAGCAAGCCCCATTGCCAGCAACCAAGCTTACTCCCAGGTAAAGGATTGCGCTTTAGTTCTTCACATGAAAATCAGTGGGGTTTAACAGCGCTGAAGAAGAAGGAGGAGGAGGAGGAGGAGGAGTTTGGATTTATATCCCCCCTTAACAGGGTTACCTATACTGCTTCCCCAAAACTTGGTCTTAGGTTTAATGCTAATAATCGAGCCCAGCGGCCCAGGCCAGCCTAGATGTGGGGGGGGGGCACTCTGTTTGCGCGGGCCCACCAAAAGGGCTCTGAGTGCCACCTCTGGCACCCGTGCCATAGGTTCGCCACCACTGCCATGGAAGTATATAGCTGGACTGCACACATACTTCAAATCTCGAAATGCACAACTCTCACACTGGCCCCAAACTGTTGCTCTTTCGAAAAGGGACCCACGCAACATAATTGGCACTTGGAAGCTTATGAAGAGGGCCACCGTTATCCCTGGATTAAGGGGGTGCCGCAAGGTTTCATCAGTTCTGCATGAGTCTGGAAAGCGCACCATCTGGTCTGCGATCGCTGTGCGCTCAGCAGAAAGTGAAGGATCCAAACCACGCAAAGCTTTCTGGAAGTGCCGATTTTAAAAGGACTTTTCATTTCTTCACAATTTAATATCGTCTCGGAGTGGACCCGAGGGGGGTGGGCCACAAATCATAAGGTTCACAGCGACGGCTAATGACTCCCTTCGAACCTAAACACTCTCACGAGGCCTTTGGCAGAGAGCAAGTGCCAGATCCAATTTTCAGCTGTCTTGTAAGGAAACTTATTAGCAAGAGAGGGCCTCTCCCCGGCTGAGCGCAAAGAACCGGTAACGGCTAAAGCAGTCAGCGTTCATAAACAGAAATGCAGAAAGCAGATGGGCCCCTTGGCTTTTCAAAACACTTTTTTTTTGCAGCCGAGTTGCCGCCAATTTGCAGCCACCTCCCATCAGCATGTTCAGAGATGGTTTGCCGTTTGCCATGCTAGCCCATCGCCCCCCCGAACAGAGCCAACTTTCCTACAGCCCTGCAAGCACAGGTCATTGTACTTCCCGCCAACGCTTCTGAAGCAATCGCACAGCTCTGCCAAGGTTACATATTTTTTTTCCCAACAAGGGTCCACTTGAGAATTCTGGGGAGTGGAGACTCTATGATTGAAAGGACAGAAGTGTTTGCCTGTAGCTGTGGAAAAGAGCAAGAGACCCCTTAAAGCACAGGTGTCAAACTCGCGGCCCTCCAGATGTTATGGACTACCGTTCCCATCATCCCCTGCCAGCATCATGCTGGGAACTGTAGTCCATAACATCTGGAGGGCCACAAGTTTGACACCTATGCAAGGCTTAGAGGCTAACAAAATTTCTGGCAGGCTATCAGCTTTCATGAGTCACAGATCCCTTCTTCAGATGCAGCAAGAACGCGAGTTTATCTGTTCTTAAGTAGAGAAAATCCAAACACCCCATGGCAAGAGAAGAAGGAGAAGAAGGAGAAGGAGAAGGAGGAGGAGGAGGAGGAGGAGGAGAAGAAGAAGAAGAAGAAGAAGAAGAAGAAGAAGAAGAAGAAGAAGAAGAAGAAGAAGAAGAAGAAGAAAAGAAGAAGAAGAAGAAGAAGAAGAAGAAGAAGAAGAAGAAGAAGAGTAGTTTTGGATTTATATCCCCCCTTTCTCTCCTGTAGGAGACTCAAAGGGGCTTACAATCTCCTTTCCCTTCCCCCCTCAACAAACACCCTGTGAGGTAGGTGAGGCTGAGAGAGCACGGGTGAAGCACGGGACTTTGCACGGGGACGGTCCCCGGATTGGATTAGATCAGTGGCGCTTGGCGCAGAAGGTGTAGCAGGCTTGACAAAATCAGCGCTGGTAACGAAAGGGGAATCTTAGGTCTCTATTCAGTCCAAGAGAATCCATTGTCTTGAGTTTCCTTATTAGTTGTAGTTCAGCATTCCTTCCAAGCTCCCTTTGAAACGCCTTTTGTAAGAGAAGGGCTACTCTTAAGTCAGCAATGGAAAGCCCTGGAAGATTAAAAGGACTCCCACTGGTTTTGAATATTGTGGTTTCTAATGTCAGACATGTCTATTTAATCTGTTTTGTAAGGACCGGCCTCTTTGTCCAGTGTAGAGGGTGGAAGCCCAGGAGCACAGCTATTGCCATTTGCCAGCGATGGACGTGGCAGTATAGTGGTTAAGAGCAGGTGGACTCTGGGAGCAGCAGTGGCGTAGTGGTTAAGAGCAGGTGGACTCTAATCTGGAGGAACCAGGTTTGATTCCCCGCTCTGCCGCCCTGAGCTTCCCATGGAAACCTTATCAGGGGAATTCAGATTAGCCTGTGCACCTCCAGCGGCGCCAAAACTAGGTGACCTTGGAGCCGATGCAGATTCTTTGGGGCTCTCTCAGCCCCACCTACCTTACAGGCTGTTTGTTGTGAGGGGGGAAGGGAAAGGAGATTGTAAGCCCCCTTGAGTTTCCTTACTGGAGAGAAAGGGGGGATATAAATCCAACTCTTCTTCTTCTTCTCTGATCTGGAGAACCGGGTTTGATTCCCCATTCCTCCATATGAGTGGTGGACTCTGATCTGGTGAACAGGATTTGATTCCCCACTCCTACACATGAAGCCTGCTGGGTGAACTTAGCCTAGTCACAGTTCTCTCTGAACTCTCTCGGCCTCACCTACCTCACCAGGTGTCTGTTGTGGGGTGAGGAAGGGAAAGGAGCTTGCAAGTTGCTTTGAGTCTTTTTGCAGGAGAGATAAGAAATCCAAACTACCGCTACTACTACTACTCTTCTACTACATACTATTGCCATTGGGTGTCTGAATTTACTCTTCCCTACTTAAGGATAGATGGATTCACATTCTAGCTGCATCTGAATAAGTGATCTGGGGCCAATTATCCCCTGTGGGCTGTTCCTGCCCTCGCGCCGCTCTGGCGCAAAAAGATGCGCCAGAAGCGCTCTCGCTTCCCCTGCAGAAAGCGAGAAGCACGCGTGGGGCAAGAGGAAGCGAGTTGGAACAAGAAATCTTGTGCCTCCTCTCTCAGCACACTACAAAGGGGAAGCATGTCGTACGTGATTTCTTGCCCCAACGTGTTTCCGGTCCCACTGCACGCCAGAGCACCAGTGGGGAATCGGCCTGTGACTCACAAAATCTCATACCTGGCCAGACATTTTGTTAGCCTTTAAGATGCTACTGCACTCACGCTCTTTCTATCGTTGCAAGCACATTCTCTGCTCACAATGGCATGAGTTTTTTTTCTTCTGTTAAGGTGCAAACTGGCATGAAAGAAGCTCTCTAGATAGCCCAAACATTTATCCCAACAGCCCAGGGTTTCCCCCGACGGCCCAGCAGAAATACGCTCCAAGAAGAGACCGGCATCTAAAAAGCAACACGGCAGGGAGCCGTCCTCAGCCACCAGACAGCTTTCAAAGCCGATCAGTTTCCCATTTAACCCGAAAAGAATTAATTTTTCCTCTGTGTGTGCAACAGCCAAGTGGCGCTTGACCCGGTGGGAACGCGCGGCGGGACGTTTCCTGGCCGCCAACGTTGCTGGACTTGTCAAGAAAGAATCGTTTGCCTCTTGCGCATCACAAGCACGTTGGCAGCATCCCAGGAAGCGGGGAAAATCAAAGCCCTTTTTTTTCCACGCCAACTGGAGAATGGACCAGGCCACGCTAGCTTTCAGGCTGCACAGAGCTCTTCTTCAGAATAGGTGTTCAAATGTTCAGGCTAGTTCAAAAGACATTTTAAGGTGGTGAGGGAGGATGCGGAGAGAAGGCAGAGTGTTATATGCTGTAGCTTGTTCCCAGATTAAAGTATTTGCAAGCTACTGGACTAGCTCTAAAGATCCCATTTTCTTCCTGTAACAGACAAGAATGGCACACTCCACACACCCCACAAACAGGCTACACAAAAGCATCCTAGTTACATTTTAAAGGTAAGAGTGACACCTGGAAGTGTACATCAACGTCTCCCAAACTGCCCAAGCAAAGCACGCTTGCTTTTCCGAATTCAAACTGGAGGCACATCCCACCCACACCCCCAAAAGGTTTACTGAGGACAGAAAGAGTCACATGGAGCCATAAATTACCCACATGGAGGACTCCAACTGTCAGGCTTCTAGAGAAGTCAGGAATCACAGTTCTTAAGGGAAAGGAAACATATACCACAAGACAGTGACTCAGGCAGAGATGCAACAGGCAGCCTCCTCAGGTGATATTAATTGCGCTGGGCATCTGCACCAGGTATGACTGAATGACCCAAGTTCACTGGAAGTCAAAATGGGGCAAACTACCCCGAATCATGCGGAGGATAACTGGAAACTGCTAGGCCAGAACAATAAAGCAAACAGAACAAATCTGGAAGCCACCTGTCTGAAGGGGCTCGCCAGATGCTTGAGTTCCATGATCCGGTTTGGGAATTTCTGGCTAGCCTCTGCTACATAACTGAAGTTGATGGAACAAATGTTCGCCAGGACCTATAAACAGCAACCTCCACGTTCCAATTCCGTTTTTTACAAAAAGAATTTTGAACATCAAGGAAGGAAAGTGACGCTCTTGAGAAAACCGTCCGTTGACTTGCACAATCCCCCTTCAAATTAAGAACAGTATGGAAGAGGATGTTTTTTTTAATGTGAATAGATGCACGGCCTGCATCTGATTCAAATATGAAACCAGTTCTTGAAGGCGGATGCCAATCCTAACACGCTTCACCATGACCCCTTCCGCACATGCAGAATAATGCACTTTCAATCCACTTTCACAATTGTTTGTAAGTGGATGTTGCTATTCCGCACAGTAAAATCCAGCTGCAAAGTGCATTGAACGTGGGTTGAAAGTGGACTATTCTTTGTGTACGGAAGGGCCCATTTTAGAGCCAGCAAGATGTTGTGATTAAGAGTGGCAGACTCTAATCCAGAGGTGGGATCCAGCAGGTTCTCACAGGTTCCCGAGAGTAGGTTACTAATTATTTCTGTGTGCCGAGAGGGGGTTACTAATTGGTGATTTTGCCATGTGATTTTTGCCTTAGTTACGCCCCTCCTCTCAGCAATAGCGCGCAGAACTTGAAGCAGTCTAGCAGGAGGTGCACTGGCGAGCGTGGCAGCCTGCGCCTGCGTGCATTCGTTTCCCGCCCAAGGACTGGAGCAGCGGCTGGGTTCTTGCCACAGCCCCGCCCAGGAATGCCACGCCACACCCCCGTCGTGCCCCGCCCAGCCCCATTGGCGCTACGCCACTGTTTGAATCCCACCACCATGGGAACCTGTTACTAAAAATGTTGGATCCCACCACTGCTCTAATCTGGAGAACCAAGTTTGAGTCCCCACTCCTCCACATGAACTGGATTTGTTTCCCTGCTCGTCCACACGGAGCGTAATGGGTCCTGGATTTGCTTCAGTTCACAGTTCCTTCAGAACTCTCTCAAGGTGTCTGTTGAGGGGAGAGGAAGAGGAAGAGTTTGTAAGTTGCTTTGAGTCTCTTTACAGGAGAGAAAGGCGGGGTATAAATTCAAAACCTTCTTCGTCTTAAAAGATAAATTTCCTCCACAGGGATCAACTAACTACCAGGAAGCCAAACAGCTCTTCTCTGAAACTGAAACACCCCTACACACATGCACAGACGCACACACACATACACACACACAAACCCAAGCAACACCTGGTTAGTTTACCTGCAAACCTCCTTCACATCCCATTTCACATTTCTGACATATTTCGATTAATCAAAAGCTGCCAAGCAGCAGGCGAAGTTCATTTTAAGCGCTTTTCTGCATAGCAAAGCCAACTTGCTTAAGTGACTGTTAAGTCACTGCTTGCAGAAACCCAGTTATAGTCCCACAAACCCGTTTGGTGAACTGATTCTGCTGCGGGGCTGAACACGTGCTGCGGTTCTGAGGAAACCATCCAAACCCTGCCGCCGGAATCCAGGTTCCTTACAATCTCAGCTTTAATTACTTTTTCAACGGACGGTTCTAGTCTTCGCTTGTTTCCACACAGGAATCGACTTGTGCGGTTTTCCTGTTGCTGGCGCAGTGACAGATGGCGGGTTTCCCTGCCCCAGTAGTGGTGACCACTACCTTCCACTGAACCTCCAGGGCTTCTGCCATTTTAAAAAAATATCAGCGCTTATGATTATATCAACATACCGTTGTAATCAGGTTCTCCGGATTCCCAGCTTTAAAGAAAGGAAGTCTCTAAATCCCGCCTGTTGTGGAAATCCACCTTTCCCCTTATATCTTCGCAAAGGAAAAAGCTAGAGACTTACCGTTCAAAAAACAAAATGAAAGCTCAGAATTCAGCTACGATTACAGAATTCAGCTACAGCATTTTGATATAATGATATTCTAGTGGCAATTTTGAAAAAAAAAGTCCCCAGGTGGCAGGGGAAACAAATGGTCACCATGGGGATAGTAGGCTCAGGGAAAATGGCTGTCAGGTGGGCAGAAAAATCCAGCATTCCCACCCACCGGGCAGTCATCTATGCTTTAATATAGTCCCTGCAGGACTGATGGGAATTGTAGTCCATGGACATCTGGAGGGCCAGAGCTGGACACCCCTGCTTTAACACAATCTTGCTAAAACTTTGGAGCAAAGTAGGTTTGAGAAAGACTGCAGAAAAGCCGGGGAAATCCGAAGTATAGAAATGTACCACAATGCTGTGGGGAAGCAGAGAGCGTTGGGGGGGGGGGATATTTTCTGACAGTGCCCCCCTGTGTGGAAATGGCTCTTAGGAGGTAAGATAAGGTGAGAGTGGAAGAGAAAAATGGCGAATAAGAGTCCCGCAGGTCAGAACTTCAGTACCCAGCACAGACACCCAGTAAATCAACTGGAATAAATTACAGAAAGCTGGAAGGATCAAAAAAAACCCCAGTCAAGACTGTCTTAATTCGAACTCAGCTCAGCCATCTTCTATCAATCTGAATGCAGCAGCGAGTTTGCCCAGGAATTTGACACAAAACATTTGCACAAACGCGGTCTAATCTAGCATTCTGACCAAGAAACGGGGAAATAATTTACAAGTCCACCAAAAGCGGGGGGAGGGGGGGGGATCCCCAAACCAGCCTGCTCACCTAAGTATCCTTCTAATAAGTCATCAGTGACTGAAGAACAAAGGAAATCGGTTATTTGTAAAGCTTTCTTGCCGGGAAGCCCTTGCCAAAGGCGAGCCCGCTATAAAGAACTCTGGCGTAATTGAGTCTGGAGGAGGTATTTCTCCCACCGCAGAGTCATTGTCTGTCTCAAGGAGCCCTAGTTTCCTTCTCGCGGTGCTAATTTATCTCATTTAAGCAGGATCCCTGCGCCCAAAAGGATCACACCTTCTGTTAACCTCTCGCATTTCATGGAAATCTAGCCGTTTTTCATGGAAATCTAGCTTACCCGTTTTTCCTCCAGCTTGCAGGAATCTCTTCTGCAATAAATCCACTAGCCTCCCAAGATGCAGCAATATCTTCCAAGGGTTTCACGAGCAAGAATATAGTCCAGAAACTAATCTGGCCGTTGCTGAAATTCTATGAACTTTGCTTCACCTGCCACCAGTTGGTTTACAGTTGTTTCTTTTTAAGTTCATCTATCTCTGGATTCCCATTCCAGCACGTTTATCATAGTTCTCCCTGCCCCTGCCTCTGCCAGCATGAAGCCAGGTAACTTGTAATAAAACTAAGGCCCTTTCCGCATATCTGGAACAATGCACTTTTAATCCACTTTCAATGCACTTTGAAGCTGGGTTTTACTGCGCGCAACAGCAAAATCCACTTTCAAGCAATTGTGAAAGTGGATTGAATGTGCATTTATTCTGCATGTGCAGAAGGGTTGTTATTATTATTATTATTATTATTATTATTATTAATTATACTTCATTAACCGCTCAACCCCCAGAGGGCTCTGAGCGGTGTGCAGGGCCCATAAACAAGGCTGATAAAACAATAAACACAAGGTTCCAGAGGCACTGGAGAAAGGGACTTCCACAGACCCTATCTCAGTGGTGGGATCCAAAAATTTTAGTAACAGGTTCCCATGGTGGTGGGATTCAAACTGTGGCGTAGTGCCAATGGGCCTGGGCGGGGCACGACGGGGCCGTGGTTGGGCATTCTGGGGCGGGGCATTCCTGGGCGGGACTGTGGCAAGGATGCAGCCGCTGCGCCGGTCCTTGGGCGGGAAACGAATGCACACAGGCGCAGGCTGCCACACACGCCGGTGCACCTCCTGCTAGACTGCTTCAAGTTCTGTGTGCTACTGCTGAGAGGAGGGGCGTCACTAAGGCAAAAATCACGTGGCAAAATCACCCTTCAGGGGTAGGGCGGTATATAAAACCAAATAATAAATAAATAAATAAATAAATAACCCCCTCTCGGTACACACAAATAATTAGTAACCTACTCTCGGGAACCTGTGAGAACCTGCTGGATCCCACCTCTGCCCTATCTGATGTGTTTCAGCCACATAGTTCACCAACAACAACCAGTGCATGAACACACCGGCACCAACAAGTCTTTGCAGGGAAACATACAACGCCCCGTGCGCGGTTTCGACAGAAGACCAAGACAGGTCAGGCCTCATTTACCTAACCATCTCTGAAGGGAAAGGTAACCTTTCAAGGCACCCAGGCAGGAAAGTTGCTACAGAGGAGGCAAACTTGTTTCTAACATTTCCTTCACAGCCAGCAGACCACATTATAAAAGGTACTTCTTTCCTGTGGCGATTGTAGCTTTCATTGCTGCTACGCACGGCATAGTCTTCATATTCCCCCTTATAACTCTGCACCAAAAAGGCCTAGAAACGGACTTTTGCAAAATACACAGGAGCTGGAAATTGCCAGATCATGGCGAAATGAATTCTATAATCCTATATGTTATTTGTCAGTTACTGATTTTTTTAGAAGCCCCCGGAAAGACCGGGGGGGGGGGGGGGACAGCAGAAGCTTCTTATTCACACAGCGTCTGAAGGAGCTTCTATTCTGATCGTTGTGGAAAGGCTGCACCAAGATAGGTTTAGGAAAGAGACGGAACACACAAACAGAGGCTCATTCCGCACATGCAGAATAATGCACTTTCAAACTGCTTTCAATGCTCTTTGAAGCTGTGCGGAATGGCAAAATCCACTTGCAAACAGTTGTGAAAGTGGTTTGAAAACGCATTATTTTGCGTGTGCGGAAGGGGCCAGAATGACATCAGGTGGATGCTCTTGAGAGCAGCAGGCGTAGTGGTTAAGAGCAGGTGCATGCTCATCTGGAGAACAGGGTTTGATTCCCCACTCTGCCACTTGAGCTGTGGAGGCTTATCTGGGGAACTAGGATAGCCTGTGCACTCCCACACACACCAGCTGGGTGACCTTAGGCTAGTCAAAGCTCTTTGGAGCTCTCTCAGCCCCACCTACCTCGCAGGGTGTTTGTTGGGGAGGGGGGAAAGGAGACTGTAATTATAGAAAAGAAAGGGAGGGATATAAATCCAAACTCTTCTTCTTCTTCCATAAGCATCTCTGGAAGGAAGAAACGCCAGAGAAAACGATCCAGCTGGAAACAGCGGTACATGTCTCGGCAAGCTTGCCAGCTCCCTCCACCTTTCATTGGACATAAAAACCTCAGACCTGGAAGGCAAAAGTCTCTCTGTAGCCACGTGTCCTCAAGAGACGGAAGCGCGTCCACGCAGTCCACCCTACAGTATTTTTTTATCCCCTTGCACATTTCACTTCCAGAACCAGAAGGAACTTGAGCCAAGAGGTGAGAACCAAAGGTGATTTCTTAACACGGCACACGCCGCTCACTTAAAAACCCAGACCCGCAACATTTATTTGGTCACCTCGAATCTCCCTTGTTCAACAAAGATTCAGGAAGTCTGCCCACCCTGACCGCTGTCCGGCCAGGGGATCTCACCCACAGCCGCCTCAGGGATCACCAGGATCTGGGACCAGGAAAGGCCGAAGCGTCGCCTAGACCCCTTCTCAGGAAGCATTTCGGCTCCCAAACCGGCCCCATGGAGACCCCACCGAGATCCAACCCCCTTGGAAATGGGCCAGGCAACTATACAGCATTCCTCCCAAGAGAGCAGGGTTTTTCTTCCTGTGTAGCACCCACCCCACCCCACCCCCTTCTTCCAAACTAGGGTGTCAGGGAGCAGTTTGGCTTTAGGGACTAGTTTGCTAACTGTGTGTGTGTGTGGGGGGGGGGGTTAAACTGGGATGTCTCTCTCTCTTCCCCCCCACCCCAGGCCTGAAGGAGAGAGAGACAGAAAGCCAAGCCCCGCCGGGGGTGGGGGGGGGGGATTGGCCAGCAGCCGGGTCCTCCAGGATCCAGGCTGCGCTTCCTAAAGCCAGCCTCAAAAGCGGTCTTCATGCGCCCAGCCGGCAGCCAGGCATCGGGGCCCCTCCGGCGGCGCGCTCAGCCCCAGAAGGGGCGGGCAGGTTCTGCCTCCGTGTGAACGGGCCTGCCCGAGAGAGTCGGTTCGGTTCCGGGACCCCCGGGTTTCCCCAGCGCCGCCGCCTGGTCGAAAACGCCCCTTTGGAAGCGGCTCTCCCTGCCCCACCCCCCTTTCCCCCACGTGCTGCTCCGAGCGGGGGCTCGCCTCGCTTTGCTCCCAAAGCACCCAAGTCGGGGGGGGGGGGGGGATGCAGCGATGCCCTGCCCGGGGAAATGGGGAGGGGGCTTCCAGCGAGGGGGTCCCAACGGCCCGGGGGGGACCCTCTCCGGAGGCGGCGGCCAGCGTGGCGCCCCCTCCGGCCCAAGTTGCGCCCCCTCCTCCCCTCGGCTGCTGCTGCTCACCTTGCGGCGCTTGTCGGCGAAGGGCAGCGCCAGCCAGGGCATGGCCCGCGTGGCCTCCTGCCAGCGCGGCTGGTCCTGCTCGGCCGACACGAAGACGAGCTCCAGGCGCTGCTGCTGCTTTTGGTGCGGGGGGGCGGCCTGGGGGGGCGGCTGGAAGCGCGCGTAGAAGGCGGCCAGGCTGGCGGCCAGCTGAGCGCCCGGGCCCCCCCCTCCGCCGCCGCCGCCGCCGCCGCCGAAGTAGAGCCCCACCAGCGAGACGCCCCGCGCCGGCAGCGACGCCGTGGCCACCTCCGAGCCGTCCGGCGCCGCCAGCCGCTCCCCCAGCAGCTCCGACAGCGCCGCCGCCGCCCCCGCCGGCCCCGCAGCAGCAGCAGCAGCAGGGCTCGCCATGCCGGCCACGCAGCCCCCGCCGCCCGGCACAGCCCAGCCCGGTCCTACCCGGCCCGGCCGCCGCCAGCGGGCGCTCCCGCCTCGCCTGGGCTCCCCGCGTGGCCCTGGCCCGGCCCCGCCCCCGGGAACGCCCCCCTCCGCCCGCGCGCCCCTCCGTCCGCCCCAGCCGGTGGGTGGGCGGCAAGTCCCGGTTCGGGGCGCTGTTCTCTTCTGGGGGATCCCGCTTTGCGCCCCCAAGCGGGGCAGAGAGGGGTGCACTTGTCGTCCTTCTCCCGCTTTTTATCTCCGACCCCAACGACCCGGTGAGGTAGGCCCCTGTTCGCCCCGCGGGGGATTCGAACTCGCCGCTCTGGGGTGAATCCGGCAGGTCCTCACGAGTGAACGTCCCCAGGCTCGTGCTGTCGGCGTTGGCGGGCTCGTTCCTCGTCAGGCCGCTGGGGGGCGCTGTGCTCTCGGGGAACCCGCTTTTCTCCCCAAGCAGGGTGGTGGTGGGGGGGACACTTGTCGCTCTCACCGTTCTCCAGCCTTTCACCCCGACCCAACAACCCTGTGAGGTAGGCCAGGCTGGCTAGCCTCAGTTCTTCCCGCTGGTTTCCTCGCTGGGGGTTCGATCTCGCTTCTCCAGGCTGAATCTGGCAGACCGGACTTATGAGTAAAAGTGTTGTCTGCGTTGTGTTTTCTCCGTTGGTGGGCACGTTCCTTGTTAGGGGGTTGGGGGGCGCT
>NC_059440.1:7380424-7396722 GCF_021028975.2 Sphaerodactylus townsendi | reverse complement strand
AGCTCGTGTATCTAATCTGGAGGAACCGGGTTTGATTCCCAGCTCTGCCGCTTGAGCTGTAGAGGCTTATCTGGGGAATTCAGATTAGCCTGTGCACTCCCACACACACCAGCTGGGTGACCTTGGGCTAGTCACAGTTCTACGGAGCTCTCTCAGCCCCACCCACCTCACAGGGTGTTTGTTGTGAGGGGGGAAGGGAAAGGAGATTGCAAGCCCCTTTGAGTCTCCTGCAGGAGAGAAAGGGTGGATATAAATCCAAACTCCTCCTCCTCCTCCTCCTCCTCCTCCTCTTCTTCTTCTTCTTCTTCTTCTTCTTCTTCTTCTTCTTCTTCTTCTTCTTCTTCTTCTTCTTCAGTGCTGTAAGAGGGGAAGGATAGCACAGGGGGACTATCACTCCATCCTTTTCCCATCACTCCTCTTTTGGCCCCTCACATTAAGGTGGACACTTGAAAGTCTTACACTGTGATTCACACCAAGCCTCCTCTTCCCCAACTTTCCTCACAAAAATTCCTCGGCGTGATTGTCTGTCACATGCCTGACGAGCGGGCTGTGACCCACGCTCATATTGAAACACATGTTGTCACTCATTAAGTTACCACGAGATTTTGTTTCATTTTTGGGAGGGTCAAGCCAGTGAAGCAAAAATGCCCAAGAGTTGGTTTTTAGGCCCTGCTTTTTCTCTACCTTTGAGCAGTCTCTCAAAGCAGCTTAAAATCGCCTTCCCCTCCCCCCAACGGACACTTTATGTGGTAGACGGGGCTGAGTGAGTTTGGAGAGAACTGTCACCCAGCAGGTTTAATGGGAAGGAGCAGGGAAACAAACCCTTCAGATTAGAGCCTACCGCTCTTAACCACTACTACACCATGCTGGCTTTCTTGGCCTAAAGGAGCATGAAGTCGGATTTGTCAGTCACCAACTTCAGGTGTAATCAGTGGTGGGATCCAAAAATTTTAGTAACAGGTTCCCATGGTGGTGGGATTCAAACTGTGGCGTAGTGCCAATGGGGATGGGCGGGGCACAACGGGGGCGTGACCCGGCATTCCAGGGGTAGGGCATTCCTGGGCGGGGCTTTGGCAAGGAAACGAATGCACGCAGGCGCAGGCTGCCACGCATGCCGGTGCACCTCCTGCTAGACTGCTTCAAGTTCTGCGTGCTACTGCTGAGAGGAGGGGCGTAACTAAGGCAAAAATCACGTGGCAAAATCGCCAGTTAGTAACCCCCTCTCGGCACACACAAATAATTAGTAACCTACTCTCGGGAACCTGCGAGAACCTGCTGGATCCCACCTCTGGGTGTAATAGTTTCATCCTGTTCTTGCTTGAAGAAGAGTTGGATTTATTTCCCTCCCATTTCTCTCCTATAGGAGACTCCTATATTTGGTGCTGATATGTCTAAAAATGCACTCCCTGCAGGCACCAATGTCCTGGTGCAAAAGAAATTTGGTTGTGGTGGGGTGGGGCCCATGGGGGGGGGATCAGGTTTTGCTCAGGGCTACAGTTTGCCTCGTTACGCCCCTGCCTACGAGGTTTCTGAGTTCGCTCACGGCAGCCTTTGATCTGCAAAGCTTTAACATTTTTACTGGGCTGCTTACCTCTCTTCCATATTTCTCCTGTGCCCTAAAAAATACAAAAACTGCACAGCTTCCTTTCCTGATCCTCTGGGGGAGATCCGCTTGGACCCAGATAGCAAACTTGTCTGTGTGAGCAGAACTCCTTTGGCAGAGGTTTCTTCCCGGTGTTCTGATGGGTTGTACTGTTTGATGGCTGCCTCTGTGTCTATTATAGGTTGCCAAAGTTGTCCCCAAGGGACATTTAACAACCAAATCGATGGCGAATGCAGACAATGGACACAGTAAGTCCTTTTTTCAAAAATTCTCACAGACATGGCTGCTAGATTGTGTCTGTTGTGATACTGATCTTGTAATTGGCTGCAGGTGCCTGCCCAACGAGATCGTGATTCCTGGGACAGAGACGGAAGATGTCACTTGCAGGCCCAAAGACATGGCTCCATCACCCACTGCTCCTGGCTCAGACACCACTGAAGACCCAGGTAAGGTTTTGTTTTAGAGCTTCCAGTAAGAGGTTAAAAAGGTAATATTTTTTTTATCAGTGACTTGGATAATGAAATAGAGGGCATGTTAATCAGATTGGTGGATGATACCAAATTAGGAAAGGTAGCTAATTCCCTGGAGGACAGAGGCAGGCTTCAGAATGATCTGGGCAGATTAGAAAACTGGGCCAAAACTAACAGAATGAATTTCCACAGAGATAAATGTAAGATTCTGCACTTAGGCAAGAAAAAATGAAACGCACAGATATAGGATGGGTGATATCTGGCTTGACAACACTACATGTGAAAGGGATCTGGGAGTCTCAGTAGACCAAAAACTGAACATGAGTCAGCAGTGTGATATGGCAGCCAAAAAAGCCAATGCAATTCTGGGATGCATCAATAAGAGTATAGTGTCTAGATCGAGGGAAGTAATTGTACCACTCTGATCTGCATAGGTCAGACCTCACTTAGAGTCCTGTGTTCAGTTTTGGGCACTGCAGTTTAAGAAGGATATTGACAAGCAGGAACGTGTCCAGAGGAGGGCAACCAAAATGGTAAAAGGTCTGGAATCCATGCCCTATGAAGAGAAACTTAGGGGCTTTCCGCACTGACAGAGTTGTACTGGTTTCTACCTAGGTTCGCCTCAGTGAATCCGCACTGCAACCGAGCTCAACATTGTTTTGTCTCAGTTCCCCCCCCCCTCAGAACTGCGACATCCTTGTCGCAGTTATGAACTACACTTTTCTGCCAGAACAAGGTCGATACCGCTTCGAAGCTTCGAAGTGCGGACGCATCGAAACGACACCTCATCCGTTCAACCAATCAGGAGCCGCTTTTGTGGCATGCGCAGAACGGGAGAGTATTGGCGGGCAGAAAGCGCATATAACTGTAAAGTGTAAACTGTAAAAAAAAAAGAACGCTCCCGTTTCCCATGGTAACACAAGCTCCAATCACGATCGAGGAGCGAGACAGGCACCAAGATGATCCCGCCCACTTAGCTCGGTTCCAGGGGGCCAAGTAAGTTGCTGTGCGGACAGCCTGGAATCGCCCTCCACTGAAGGGAACCGAGTCGACCTTAGCTCCCTTCTGTAGTGCGGAAAGCCCCCTAGGGAGCTGGAGATGTTTAGTCTGGAGAAGCAAAGATTAAGGGGGGGGGCACGATATGTTTAAATATTTGAAGGGATGTCATGTCGAAGATTGAGCAACCTGGTTTACTGCTGCCTCAGAGACTAGGACACAGAGTAATGGATTCAAGGAGCAAGAAAAGAGGTTGCACCTAAACATTAGGAAAAACTTTCTGTCGGCTGTTCGACAGTGGAATTCACTGCCTCAGAGAGTGGTGGAGCTTCCTCCTTTGGAGGTTTTAAAACAGAGGCTGGATGCCCATCTGTTTTGATTTGTGTGTTCCTGCATGGCAGGGGGTTGGACTTGATGGCCCTTGGGATCTCTTCCAACTACGATTCTAAGGTACAGGCAATCCCCTGCTCAAGCCATTGAGCAGCGGAACAGGTCCTTGCTAATGGCGCATCACACCGCTTACGAGGCAAACTATGTTTATAGAGTGGTTTGCCATTGCTTTCCTCAATCGTTTATATTGGGCACTAATTCTAATAACCTCAGAAGGGTGGAAGGCTGAAGGAACCTCGAGCTGGCTGCCTGAAACCAACTTTAGTAGGGATCCAACCAGAGGTGGGATCCAGCAGGTTCTCACAGGTTCCCGAGAGTAGGTTACTAATTATTTGAGTGTGCCGAGAGGGGGTTACTAATGGGTGATTTTGCCACGTGATTTTTGCCTTCGTTACGCCCCTCCTCTCAGCAGTGGCGCGCAGAACTTGAAGCAGTCTAGCAGGAGGTGCACCGGCATGCGTGGCAGCCTGCGCCTGTGTGCATTCATTTCCCGCCCAAGGACTGGCACAGCAGCTGCGTCCTTGCCACAGCCCCGCCCAGGAATGCCCCGTCCCTGGAATGCCTGGCCACGCCCCCGTCGTGCCCTGCCCAGCCCCATTGGCGCTACGCCACAGTTTGAATCCCACCACCATGGGAACCGGTTACTAAACTTTTTGGATCCCACCACTGGATCCAACTCACTTTGAATTCCCCAGATACGCCTCACTTTGAGTTGGATCCAGTGGTGGGATCCAGTACTGCAGCTTGCCTCTCTGTGCCACCAAGTGGTTCATGTTTTTAAAAATCCTCAGATGCAGATGGGAGCATGTGCCTTGCTTGGCCTGGATATTCTCTATAGAGCAGTGGACTTCCAGGAGGATAGCCCGGGTTTGGCCTTGGTGAATTGCTGGGGCAAATTAAGTGATGCGTCTGTCAGGACTACGGGGGCATGAAAACCACCTGCTTGGCTCAGCTTTGGCTTTTTCCCACCACCAATATATTTAGGAGCTGCCATCGGATGTCCTCTAAGCCAGCAAGGAGTGGTGGTTAAGAGAGGGGGACTCTAGTCTGCGGGACCAGGTTTGATTGCCCAGTCCTCCTCATGAGTGGCAGACGCCGGTGAACTGGATTGGTTTCGCCGCTCCTCCATGTGAAGCCTGTCAGACGTGGTGCGGCGGAAGAGAGAGAGAGAGTAGTGTGCTTCCGCAGCAGAAAATAGTCCTGAACGACTATTGTGCCGCCAGGCCTGTCTTGGGATTTGTGTGCGGGGATGGGAAGCGTGTTTGCAAACACCACGCTGGGCCCACAGGCTGCACCGTCCTCTGACAAAGCAGCCCTGGGGTGGCTGTGTCTGGAAAGATCCCAGGGAGCAGCTGGTGCAAAGGAAGCCTCCCTCCCTCCTTCCCGCTGCCCAGATGTTTATTCAGAGCCCAGGCTGGCAGGAGCTTAGAAGGCTGATTCCCTGCAAGAGCAGACCCAGCCAGCCAGAAGAAGAAGAGTTTTTATCCCCCCTTTCTCTCCTGCAGGAGACTCAAAGGGGCTGACAATCTCCTTGGCCTTCCCCCCTCACAACAAACACCCTGTGAGGTGGGTGGGGTTGAGAGAGCTCCGAGAAGCTGTGACTAGCCCAAGGTCACCCAGCTGGCGTGTGTGGGAGTGCACAGGGTAATCTGAATTCCCCAGATAAGCCTCCACAGCTCAGGCGGCTGAGCTCTTAACCTCCTACACGAGCTCTTAACCTCCTACGCCACTGCTTCTCCTGTACCTACCTCAGCCTCGGTTCTAGCCTGCTCTGTAGTCTTCGCTCTCCTCACCAGCTCCCTCCGGTTCTGGGCACGTGACTCTCTCTGCTTCTTGCCAGTTCTTGGGGTTTGCCTGGGCTGGGAAGCCAGCAGGGCCTGTTGCTTTTGCCTGCCGCCCCCCCCTCCCCCAACAGTTCTGGAGTGCCTTCTCATACCAAGCTCCCATTGCCTGCCCTCCCGCCACCCCCGATCTCCTTAGGTAGCCCCTGCCATCCTTTTCTGTCTTGCAGGTCTTGCTGGAGGCTCTGTAACAATGTCGCTCGTGGCACCTTGGTGTTTGAGGCAGTGGGAGGGTGGGGGAGATGGGAGCCAGTAGGGCCCAGTGGGAATATGCCACCACAGAAAAGGTCCAGGAAATGGCAGCAGATGAATCCACAGTTGTACTTTGATCTTTCTATGGAAAAGAGTATAGATCTCAGCTTTCATAGGCGCCAGGCTAACATATTATTTTCTAACGGAACATCGTCCTTTTAAAACCAGTTTCATTGCCGGCTACGAGATACTTTGATGGGATATCATTTTCAACTGCTCCGTTTTTAAAAGCTTTTATCTCCCGGCTTGCTTTTACTGACCCAGGTTTATTGGCAGCAGTGGTGTAGGAGGTTAAGAGCTCATGTATCTAATCTGGAGGAACAGGGTTTGATTCCCAGCTCTGCCGCCTGAGCTGTGGAGGCTTATCTGGGGAATTCAGATTAGCCTGTACACTCCCACACACGCCAGCTGGGTGACCTTGGGCTAGTCACAGTTCTTCGGAGCTCTCTCAGCCCCACTTACCTCACAGGGTGTTTGTTGTGAGGGGGGAAGGCCAAGGAGATTGTAAGCCCCTTTGAGTCTCCTGCAGGAGAGAAAGGGGGGATATAAATCCAAACTCCTCCTCCTCCTCCTCCTCTTCTTCTTCTTCTTCATCATCATCATCATCATCAGATTGGATTGTTTTCCGGGTGTGTTTTTAGGTCTGCGTCTTGTGTTTGTGTGATGCCTAGATCAGGTCTAGAGAGGCAGCACGTCACTTCTAAGTACATTGTCACTGTGGGACTTCTCAGGACCGTCTTCTGCCTGTTCCTAGGCATCCCTGCCACCGCTGCCCTGGCCGTGGCCTCAGTTCTGAGCATCGGATTCCTGCTGACTTTCTGCACCTTCTTCACTTTGTGGGCCCGGAAGAAGATCCCTGCTGTTTTCATGAAATGTAAGGCCAAACCGGTTCCGTTTTTGCAATCGATGCCCAACTCCTTGCTTTCTGGGGGGGTTGTTTTGGAGGGCGGGCTTCTGGCCCTTATGCGTGATATGAAATGATTGAAAAAAATATAGCCCGTTCTTGTTGAAATCTCCGAAGCTTGGAGAAGGAGCTGAATAAGACTTTCAGGGGGTGAAAGGAGTAATAAGCAAAAGCAAACTGATGCAACATAGCAGAAATTGCCGGTTAGGCAAAATGAAACCTCGTGCAAAGCTGCTTAGGAGCAGCAGTGGCCTAGTGGTTAAGAGCAGGTGCACTCTAATCTGGAGAACTGGGTTTGATTCCCTGCTCTGCCACTTGCACTGTAGAGGCTTATCTGGTGAACCAGATTAGCTTTATCACTCCAACACATGCCAGCTGGGCGACCTTGGGCTAGTCACAGTTCTTTGGAGCTCTTGCAGCCCCATCTACCTCACAGGGTGTTTGTTGTTGGTGGGGGGGGGGGAAGGGAAAGAAGATTGTAGGCCCCTTTGAGTCTCCTTACAGGAGAGAAAGGGGAGGGCATTTAAATCCAAATTCCTTCTCCTCTTCTTCTAATTAGCACAATTCACAGAGGTTGGAGAATTCAGTTTTGACGGCATACATCTTCCTTGGTTGAGAATTTTGACTTTTGTGGAGCCCGATCCCACGTCTCTCTGTTTCTTCCCCCTCCTAACCCTACAGGGCCCCTGAAACCACCAGTGCAAGAAGTGGAGGACTGCAGCTGCCGCTACCCAGAGGAAGAAGAAGGGGGAGGCGGTGATACCTCAGGCCCGAAGGGGCAGCTACTGGAGAACATTCCTTAACAAAGCACAAAGGCCCAAATCTTCCCCCTGTGAGCAAGGTAGAGGCCGAGGGTTCCAGTATAATGAAGAACTTCCAGGTAGACCAGACCTGGGCATTATACGGCCCGCGGGCCACATCCGGCCCGCCAGATGACCCTGACTGGCCCCCCTGCCGTGCTGGGGAGCGAGGCGTCTTTGAAAGCCCTGCAGAAGCTGGTTGCCTTGGCCGCCGGCTTCTGCGGGGCTTTCAAAAGCGCCTCACCCCCCTGCCTTTTGGCCCAGCCCTCCACAATCTTTTCTGTTTCTTATGCGGCCCCATGGAAAAAATAATTGCCCACCCCTGAGGTAGACAGAGTCCCATTTTTATGGCCGTTGTGGGATGTTAAAATTTTCAGTCCTTGGGCCATCTCCACGCAATTCTTTTGCAGTAGAATTAGCAGACACCCCCCAGTAATCAGTTCTTTTCTTACAACACTCCTTAGCTGTTTTTGCTCCACTTAAGTCAATCAGGGTGACAAAATGACTCATCTTTCCTCAGCATTAGACATCAGGCTCACTGGAAACATCTGTAATAAGGTTGCGGCTGAGATCTGTGCCTCACCTGACGATTGTGGTTGTGTCCTTCCGGCCCATTGACACATGCCTTTGAACTATAGGGGGGCTTTCTCCATTCGTACGCCCGAGAAACGGGGATGGAAACACTGAGTGAATCTTGAACTTTAAAAGTCACACCTGAAAAAAGGGCAGCGGCTTAATATACACAGTGGTTAAATGTGCTTCCCCTGAGCCACGGCCTTTTGATTCTGCAACGCAAGACGTACAACTTTGCACAGAGAAGCCCCGCTTGTGCAACCGGCGTCACATTTGCGGGGGAGCTGATAGACAGTACATTCTAGAGCAGTGATGGCGAACCTATGGCACGGGTGCCAGAGGTGGCACTCGGAGCCCTCTCTGTGGGCACACGCACACAGAGTTCATCATGTGGGGGGTGGAAAATCACCACCACCACCCCACACACTCACATCTAGACTGACCTGGGCCACTGAGCACAACGTGCATGCACAGCGGTGAGCAGGGAGGACTCGGCTGGCTGGCCTGCTGCCTGTGCTCCAGGTGGCTGCTGCCGGGGGCAGGGGGGCGCAGAGGAGGCAGAGATGCTAGAGAGGCACAGAGCGGTGAGCGTGGGACTTGCTGGAGGCTAGAGCAGGCTGGCCCCTGCTCGAGCGGGTGGGGCGGAGGAAGAGGGAGCCAACTTTTTTTTCTAAACTAAAACCTCAGCATTCAGGTTAAACTGCCGGGTTGGCACTTTGCGATAAATAAGTGGGATTTGGGTTGCAATTTGGGCACTCGGTCTCAAAAAGATTCGCCATCACTGTTCTAGAGACATGCCCCAGAAACCAGGAGCAGCAGTGGCGTAGCAGGTTAAGAGCTCGTATATCTAATCTGGAGGAACCGGGTTTGATTCCCAGCTCTGCCGCCTGAGCTGTGGAGGCTTATCTGGGGAATTCAGATTAGCCTGTGCACTCCCACACACGCCAGCTGGGTGACCTTGGGCTAGTCACAGCTTCTCGGAGCTCTCTCAGCCCCACCTACCTCACAGGGTGTTTGTTGTGAGGGGGGAAGGGCAAGGAGTTTCTCAGCCCCCTTGAGTCTCCTGCAGGAGAGAAAGGGGGGATATAAATCCAAACTCTTCTTCTTCAATGTAGTTCAGCACTTTTAATAGGCAAGGAGCAAAATCCTCAAATGAGTCCTTCTTTACTGTCGCTCTTATATTTGCACCAAAAAAAACATCCCACAGAAAGAGTCAGCTTTGGGAAGTGACAGCGCAGGAATGTGAGCAGGACTGGAAGCTAAATATACCCCCCAAATTGGGAGCTCTTTTTAAAAAAATGAAAAAAATAAAGACCATTTACCAGAATTAGCTTTGGGGACCTATCACTATTATTGAATATGTATCTTCTGTATCAAGGGTCCAGTCCCGTCGCTATCTTGAAAACCGTCCTAGTTGGGGGGAGTCAGAATCTGTTAGTTCTGCTCAAATGCCTCTTAAAATTCTCTAAAATCCTGTTAAAATCCGGTTAAAACAAGGTTTAAAACAAGGGGCTCACAAATTACAGCCTTTCAGTTGTCTGCAGTCAGACTCAGAAGACAGTCAATTCAAGCCTCGTGATCAGCAAGCATTCTGAATCAGGCAGTGAGACAAAGGACGCTCAGCTCCACGCGCAAATATTAAAAGGCTCTACCCTTGGAACAACAAAACACCCCAGAGATTAAAAAGAAATACCGAGAGGAAAAAACTAAATAATAAAAAGGACATTTCAAACTTGTCTAAAAAGGTGGAGGAGCCCGGCAGATAGCGTCCGATCAGCGCGGCAGCCGGAACCGGAACCTACTTCACGTATTTTCTATATTAAGTGTTTTCCTCGACAGGACAGATATTTAACAGATTTCCACAAAACACTGGTCTGGGTGGATGGATTCTAATCATACTGACAATCCAGATTTAGTCTTTTTAAAAAAGAAAAGAAGATGGGGCACCCCCCTTACTGCAAACATTCAAAGACACAGTATTTAATTCATTAATACCCCGCCTTATTATAAAGCGTTAGAACATCTGCCCATGTTTAAATCGGGATGTTCAGTTTATGTAACCGTTCTGGACACTAGGTGCAAAGCACCAACAGGGAAGGTGTAGTCATCCCCGCAGGGTCGTCGCTAAGGAATAGGCGAGACGCGGAGGAGGTTTCATCTGGCGGAGAGCGTCAGCAACAGGAAGCGCGGGATTTCGTGATCCTGACAACTCTCCCTTGTGCTAGACTCTCGCTCCTTTTATTAGGGTTTGCAAGAGGGGGGGCGATGTGGGCGGACCGGGAGAAACCGGGAGAGCGGGAGACTGAGAGATCATCATGTGATGCATGATCTCACCCGGCTGCTACGTGCGGAGAGGAGCGTAAGCGTCTGAGCCTAATCCTCACCTGGGGGCAAGACCATTGTCCCTTTGTCCGGGATGCCCGGTGATTGAGCCAGACAGTTCATGACCCGTGACTCATAGGGGGATGAGGAGTGGGGGTGCGGTGCGACCAGAAGGCCGTAGGTCCGCCGGCATCCCAGGCGTTCTACTACGGTGCTGCTGGGTCAGCGATGCATTACTACAGAAGGCATCCTTGCAGGCCTCCAGCCACAGAAATGTCTTGAGCTTCCACAGAGAGCTGCTACATCTCTGTACGAAGGATGTAGCAATTGGCCCTCCTGCCACACAAAGATATAAGAACATAAGAAAGAGCCTGCTGGATCAGACCAGAGTCCATCTAGTCCAGCACTCTGCTACTCGCAGTGGCCCACCAGGTGCCTTTGGGAGCTCACGTGCAGGAGGTGAAAGCAATGGCCTTCTGCTGCTGCTGCTGCTCCCGAGCACCTGGTCTGCTCAGGTATTTGCAACCTCAGATCAATGATTCTGAATGATTCTTCAAAACTATCTTGGCAACCAAAATTCTACGGGACCCACCTTGGAGTTCTAAGGGTCTCAGACAGTCAGGTGCTCAATATTTCAATGCACCTTCACAAGTGACTCAATTTACACAGAACGCTTCTTTAATGAAAGAGATACCACATTTCATTTGTATACATTATATATACATGCAACACATGGACCGATTCAAAAGGAAGCCAGGACAACTTTGCAATGGAGCTGCTGAGCAGCATATCTGCCTGCGACCAGGGCCTGCGCATGGTGCAGAGGATTTTTAAAATATATAGATATATAGATATGTATATAGATATACACATGCATATTATTTCTTTTTCTTAAAAAGAAAAGTTCAAATCAACACATTTAGCACCAATTCAAAACTGCACATCTTGAAGTCTTGAGACCGGTAGCGTTTGAACCAATACTTGAAGGGGAAAAAGGAGAGGCTCGTCCGCTTGCTACTAGGGTGGCCTGTGGAAGATCAGCTTCTACTCTACCTTGAAAGCGTTTCGTGCGTTTGGCCGCTCATTTGCTCACTGCCAGCAAATCACGTGTTTGCGTAAAAGCAATATAATCGTAGAAACGCAAAGCGCTGAATAGAATACTCTTGCCTATTTTTTTCATCTCTTGTTCACATTTTCTACTTGAAGATCCCCAGAAGGGCACGTCCTAAAAATCCCAAACCTGATTCCCTGGATGTCCAGATGCCGGGCCCCTCCATCCCCTCCCTTGCATGCCACCCCTTCCTCACTCCTCTTCCCTTGCATGGCATCGCTCCCTCCCCCTCCCTCTCCTTATTATCAACCCAAAGTGGGTAGTGGGAGGGGGTTCCCTTGCATACCACCCCTCCCTCCCCCTCCTTATTATCAACCCAAAGTGGGTAGTGGGAGGGGGTTCCCTTGCATACCACCCCTCCCTCCCCCTCCTTATTATCAACCCAAAGTGGGTAGTGGGAGGGGGCTCCCTTGCATACCACCCCTCCCTCCCCCTCCCTCTCCTTATTATCAACCCAAAGTGGGTAGTGGGAGGGGGTTCCCTTGCATATCACCCCTCCCTCCCTCTCCCGTCCCTCCTAGGAACTACTGCTTTTTTGGCCCTGTACAAATAAATGCCAAGAGCCAGTCGGTCATAGTGGTTAAGAGCAGAAGACAAAGAAATCAACAGTTTTGACCCAGAAGCCAAAGAAATCAACAGTTTTGTTGACCTAGAGGCCAGGTGGCACAGGTTCTTGGCAGGGCCCCCAAATCCCCGGTACAGTCTGGCAGAACCACGCTGGCCCTTTAGAACGGCCACCGTTTCCCTGTGGCAACGGACACCCACTTTCCTGACGTTCATGTTCCCACCCTTCCTGCACCACCTCTGCATCAGTCACTCCCTTGAACATCAAGTCACACAACTCTATGGAGGAGGCAGTCACACAGATCCCCCCACACAGGCACACTGCGTCAACCCTGAGATGGCACACAACAGGAGGTTTGCACATCTTGGCTGGGGGCTACAGCCCTCCTGAAACGAGGCTGGCCTACCACAACCAAGCTGGGAGGAAACATTCAAGGAGTTTCCAGCTTGCATGCTTACATTCGCACAATGCAGCAGGCCTAGCTGGCGCCCTGCACAAAAGACAGGCAATCCCAAGAATGTGTCCCTCCACAAATCCTAAGCAAAACATAGAAGTTTTAAATAGTGCACACCATGGGCATAATGCCCATTGGGCAAGGTGGGCAGCTGCCCAGGGCACGACCTTGTGGGGGGCATCAAAATGCAGAGTTCGTTCTTGGGTATTTTTAGTGGTTTTCCACTTTTGGCCTGCAGGGGGTGCGGTTTTTAGGCTAGCAGCACCAGATTTTCAGCATATCATCAGGAGACTGTCCTTATGCTACCCCCCAAGGTTGGTGAGGTTTGGTTCAGGGAGTCCAAAGTTATGGACTCCCAAAGGGGGTGCCCCCACCCCTCATTGTTTCCAATGGGAGCTAATAGGAGATGGGGGCTACAGTTTTGAGGGTCCATAACTTTAGCCCCCCTGAACCAAACTGCACCAAACCTGGGGGATATCATTAGGGAAGTCTCCTGATGAGACCATGAAAGTTTTGAGACTGTGCCTTCAGAAATGTGCCCCCCCCCCAACCTGCAACCCCCATTGACAACCATGGAGAAAACTCAATGCAGAACAAAGATTCTTGGGCAAATTTCTGGAATGTTCCTGCATTTTTAGACGTATCAGCACCAAAATTTCAGGGTATCATCTGGAGATTGTCATGATGGCACCCCCCCCAAGTTTGGTGCAGTTTGGTTCAGGGGGTCCAAAGTTATTGGACCCTCAAAAGGGTAGCCCCCATCTCCTTAGCAAAGAATGGGGGATGGGGCACCCCCTTTCAGGGTCCATAACTTTGGCCCCCCTAAACCAAACTGCACCAAACTTGGGGGGTCCCATAAGGACAGTTTCCAGATGATACCCTGAAATTTTGGTGCTGATACATCCAAAAATGTGTCCTGGTGCAAAAAAACAATTTGGTTGTGGTGGAATGACCACCCGTGGGGTGGGGGCATCCAACTCAGGTTTTGCCCAGGGCTACAGTTTGCCTCGTTACGCCCCTGGTGCATGCCGCATTTCCTCCCTTACGAGTCTCAAAGCCATTCAGCGCTCCATAAAAACAACAGATGCAGGCAATCTTCTCTCCCAGGACTTCAGCCGGCTGACGATTTCAAAACACCACAGTTTTAAGGCTCCCTGAAACAAACATAAAAGGAAACACCCGGCCAAGGGGGCGAACTTACCGGAAGCGCAGGAATAAATATCATGACGTAGACCTGAGTTAGCCTGCAAGACAACAGAACAGAAATTGTACTTGTCAGCTGACTCAAGGCTGAATCAGATTCAAAGGGGCCGTCCAGCCCATCAGGCTGCCCAGTCCGGAGACAGGTAGACACCTCTGAAGGGTCACAAGCACAGCAGCGAAGCAAGAACCATCCCCAATTTCCACCCCACATGGATTGGACTCAGAGGTACACTGCCCCTGCCAAAGGAGGTTCCATTCTGCCTGATAAAAAGCATTTTGGCTCACTGTTCCCGCTACAGACTGTTCTTTGTTACAAATTTAGGAACTGGCTCCTTTTTTACCCTTCTCACCCACTTGAAGGAAGATGCGGGAAGGATCTGAGAGCTTCCTAAGGAGATGCTACTCCAGTCTTGGGCAGACAGGGAGAGAAGGCCTGAAGGTCGGGAGCAAGTGAAGGGATGGGGGAAAACCACACAGACTCGGCTGAGTGAGATGCAATCTCCACATTCATTTGCTGAAACAAAGAGGAAGTTCTCAGTCCTTCAGGTTACAAGGACAGCTTTGAGAGGGAACGGGCGGTGCCCAATGAAAACTCCAGAATTGAGGAGCAGGAGAGACAAGGGGCCTCACATGTGGTTTTTGGTCTTCCTGTCACGAGGAGCCAAATTCAACCATCAAAGCTGCTCAATCCGTGCAAGGCCCCACCGCTCTGATTTTGCAGCCTGCAATCTGGGTGCCTCAGCAGGGAATTCTTTTGCATTTTTCTCACACCGCTGCATTCAGACTGCCTCAAAGGGACGAGGCCCGTGGTGGCGAACCTTTTAGAGACCGAGTGCCAGGGGCGGAGCAAGGTTAAATTTTGTCTGGGGCATGCATGTGCCCTGTGCCCCTGCCACCACCCCGTCCTGCCACGGAACGCCCCTGGAATGCCCCAAAACACCCCCACCATGCCCCAGGAATGCCCCTGGAATGCCCCAAAACACCATGCCCCAGGAACGCCCTCTCCATGCCCCCGTAGGGGCATGCGCCCAGTGCATTGCACACCCCTTGCCCCCTTGGCGCTATGCCACTGCCGAGTGCCTAAACTGGGACGACAGGGCACGTGCCCACAAAGAGGGTTTTGAGTGCCACCGCTGGCACGAGTGCCATAGATTCGCCACCACTGGACTAGGCTTTTGAAAGCAGTTCAAGGAAGCAAGGGGAAAACAGCACAGAAATGCAGAGAGGGGAGATGGATTCCCTGCTGCCAACCTGGCCAGGAGCCAAATCCGCCCAGCCCGGGACTTTTGGCACCCTCAGAGGGATTATGCAGGTTCCGCCTGTTACGCAAGTACACACCTGGAGACTTCTGGATCCTGTCCAAAGAGCAGTAGGACCTGCTCGGTGTTGATAAAGAAGGCCCAGCAGGGAAAGCAGAAGAGGAGCAGGATGAGGATGCCCCGCTGGAGAATGGTCCCCACGCACTTGACGTTTCTTCTCCCGTACGTCTGAGCAAAGCAAAAACGGAGAATCGGGTTGCGGCTTCCGCATAAATTCGCCACAAAGATGAGTCGAACATGCCACCCATTCCTCAAGGAGCGCAGGAGACGAGTTAAGGGCAGGGTTCGGTGGCAAAATTCATCTCATGATCCTACACAGTGGCCTCCACCAACCGGATTACCTGGGGTTGCAACAGACCTCTGTGCGTGCACAGAGGGTTGCTCCCCTGCCCCAGCAGCCCGTGGAAACCTGCTCTCTCTCTGTGGCCGGTCCCCCGACATCATCAGATAACACGACGCCACAGAACGTTCACAAACATTCCAACTGCAAATGGTGGGTCGCAGAATGCTTGGGAGCCATCAGCGCTTCTTATCCAGGAAGGCTAATCTAATCATGGGAAATGCTCGCATACGTAGGACCAAAAAAAGGATAACCACTGAGGGCAGGGAAGTAAAAATGTACACACAAAAACCCACGCAGGGCCAAGAAGGGTTTGGGTTTGTGGGCTTTGGAGGACGTTGGAGTTTGCTGTGGCGGCAGACGGCCCAAAGCGGGAGGAGGCAAGATCGGGATAAGAATCATACACATGGATCCAAAACAATCATCCAAATCCCCGGTATGTTGAATATTTTGAAGCCTGCCAGCCGCTCTAACACAACGGGAGCAGGCAGGGAATACATTCTCCGATTCGATTCATAACATTTTTAAACACAGTCGTGTTCTGCACATACTGAGACGGCGAGGGTCACGGTGTTACAACGGAGTAACGCATTAAAACAAAGAAGCTCAAAGAAGCTCAAGCCGATGCAGAATAAAATCAGAGATTTTTATTCGGCCAACTGCGGGCAAAGACAATCAGGGGAGCCACACTTAAAATGGCGATGTGTTCTCACTTTTATACTATTGTTAGCGCAGAAGGAAAGGAGTGAAAGTAAGAAGGAAATAGCAAGTGATAGAAGTAAGAGAGAGAGATAGAAAGAGAAAAAGAAAAAAGATTTTAGATTTACCAGAAGGTAATTTCTTCCTTCTCCCCATTATTTAGGAAAATAATGGAGAGAGAAATATTCTGGCAGAAATACAGCTTAAAGTCATTGCCCAGAATCATGAAAAAGTGTCTTTGTTAAGAGAAAAGCATTCAATGTTCCTGCATTCCAGAAAAAGATACTTTTTAATGCTTGTGTGCAAGTTAAAGGCTCATGAAAATAACATCTTCAACTAAAGCATATCTAAAAGCACAGACCCAGAAAATAGAAAATAAAGCATTTAAATGATTATTTCAACTGAAGTATACATACATACATACATACATACATACATACATACATACATACATAT